>NC_056725.1:796294627-796358961 GCF_019279795.1 Protopterus annectens
ATCTATATCCTTCAAGCTATCTGTCTATATAGACAGATATAGGTACACACACTGACACACAGACATATTTATCTATATATTTCCACACACATGCAGACACACACACACACACACACACACACACACACACACACACACACACACACACACACACACACACACACACACACACACACACACACACACATTTTGCCTGAGCATATCTAAATAATCCTACCTTGGTTTGTGATTTACTGTGGAGTTCATTTTAATTAATATTGTATTTGCTATGACTGTTTTAAACTGTTTAAACTGTTATTTTGATTCATATTTTTTGTTGTTTTACCTTTAATTTCACTGTTGGTTGTTAGAAAGGGATAGGTTTTAAACAGGCAAACTCTAGCAACCCCAAGGGGCATAGACAGCTATAAATTCACACTGACCTCAGACAGGAAAATCTTGAGCATATCTAAACAAACCTACCTTGGTTTATGATTTAGTGATTTTACAGTTAAAAAGAAGTGTGACTGTGAGCAATAGTGAGCAGAAGCTACTGCATGCCTTTGCACACAATTTAAGGGAATTACAGCTTTTGTCTGACTTGCAGAACTTGTATGGTTAGAACAAATTTACTTTATTTAATTTATTTATTTATATATTGCTGGTGTGATTTTTTTGTCATAGATGTTGATTTAAGTTCTCTGTGAATTCTGGGATTACTGTTTTTATCTATTCTTTTCTTTTACAATATTTTATTTGTTTGAAGCTGAATACGGATCCATTAAATGAATGTGTAATTAATGATTTGCTAATGCACAAATATCTTGCACAGTGTAATAAATGCTATGCATATTTAAAGATTACAACTGATAACACTGGTGATCTGTGTTCCTCGTGTCAAAAGGTGGATGATTTACTTAACATTGTTAGAAGTAACTTTAGACTTAATGATGATTATTGCACTTGTGCAATTGGCATGGCTTGGAGAACTATTTCATGTATTAATGACTGGATTGATGAACTAAATAATGTTAGGCATAGAACAAATAGAACACATTTAGGAAATGATGCATCTCTTGTCTGCAAAGATCATTCAACCCCTATGAAACAAGACAATACGCCTGACAACTTTGGACTTCTGGATGCAAGTACTCAGCAATCTGAGGATCCAGTTTGTTTAGAAGGAAACTAAACAGAAAGAAAGGAAGAAGTTCACAACAATAACAAGGAAGAAAAACTGATCAATGACTGTAAAGGAAAGAGAAAACACAGTAAAAAGGACACTGCTTTGTTGTGTAACACACAGGTTACAAGGAATGATATTTTTCTATCAGAAAACCTTCAGTCTATAGAAAAAGGCATCATTTTTCCAAAAGAGAATGTAAAAAAAAAGAGGCAAGGGTCAGGAGAAAAGGAAGAAATGAAAAATGAACGTAGAAGGATTGAAGAACATTACTGTAAGAATAAAGAAGACAAAGACAGATGTTTACTACATGGCTCAAGATGTGGATTTACAATACCAGCTAGGTGAGAATTTAATACACAATGAAAACAATGGGATTAATAAGACTAATATTGATGAAGGTCTATCCTTCATAACAATTGATAGAACAGATATTACTATATTAGAAGCTGAAGATTCTTCAGAGCTGGCCAGCAAAGATATTCTTGTAATTGGAGATTCACTTATTAGAGGAACTGATACTTGTCATGGTCCTAATAAATCAACAATAAAGCAAAGACATTTGATGGCCTTTATTGTAATGAAAATTAATAACAAACATCAAACTTTATTGAGCCACACAAATCCAGCTTTGCAGCAAATAGGATAGTAAACATAAGGGCAGAACACCCGCTCACTCTTGGATAAGCAGCGGACCCCACTTGCTCACTTATCATACTAATCATGAAGGCAGGGTCCCTGCTCACCTTAATATCATCAGTTCCATAATTCCATTCCAAGTCATCCACCATCAATTCCAAATATCCTACTGAGGGGGACAGAAGAGGGTTAAGTCAGCCCCTCTTCTCTGTCCACCAGCCCAAAGGGCTGTTCCCCTCAGACCATACCTCTTTTCAATAGATCCTCCACCTTTATGCCCAGGCTAAGATTAAATAAATCAAGCCCAGATTCATTGAGATGAACTCCATCAAATCTATACCATACAGGGTCCCCTGCTTTCAAACTCCACATGCTGTATCATATGCACCCCAATGTCCTTTAAACATTTTGCCACATAAAATGAACGTACCTTCGAGCCCTCTCCACCGCCATAAAATTCATTACCTCTCTCCACACCAAGCGGGGAATCATCTCAGACCATATCAAAACCAAAGATGGATACATCCTCCTCAATGCTAACACATCCTCACAAATGTGATGTACCAACTGCCTTTTCAGAACCTTACCTAAATCATTCCCCCCAAATGAATCAACAACAACTGCGGCAACCCCCACTGACTCTGTAACCCAATAAATACCTGCAAAATCTTGCTCCACATCAACCCTCTAACACTATGCCAAATGACATTTCATCCAAAATGGTCCAGCCCCAAATTGATTCCATTGCATCTAATTGCTGCATGCCTAGCTGTTCAAAAGACAAAAGAATGACCCAAGATGATGATCCTTCTGCTACCTAACAAAAAAAAAAAAAATGTAAGCAAATCCTACTAATATTAAGCTACTTAATATAAGAAAAAAAGGCATTGGGAGACCACCCTTCCACCCTCTTGATGACTTCTATAGAACTTCTTTCTTTTGCTAAGTCCGATGCCCTACCCATCCTAAAAGAATGAGAAGAACACGTATCCCCTTCTAAACCAACACTACAAAGAGCCCTCCTCATAATCAAATTCAATTGCTCACCCATCAAGCCTTTACCACCTACTGAAGGAAAAACCAAATATTACATTCTACCCCTCTGGACCACCCACAATCTTGTCCCCCACATCATAGGACATCTCCAACTTACCTCAGTCGCTTCCAATTCCATCAGGGCCCCACATCCCTCCTGATCTGTCTTTGAAGACCACAGGCGAATGTGCACCGTCCAAGGTGACATCAACACATCCTCCCATAGTAACAAACCCAATAACTCAGACACTCTAAATGCCCCACAATACATCTACACGCAGACTGTGCTCCACACCACATACTCCTCCAAGGATCCTCACACCTTACCAAAACCCTGTAGCAACCTGCTTAAGATCTCCTTCGTCACCGGCCATCTCCTATCTATGACTCCACCTTCAACTCTGCCCCAACCCTTTAATACTCGACTCACCACTCAGGATCTAGTCTAATCCTGCAATCTAGCCAAACGAGTAAAAGCAGGAATGGCTGCCAACACCACCCTCACTGTTCTAACTGCCCTTCCCTGTTCCCTCAACATGGCCAAGTAATGCAACAACAAAACCTCTGACCACTCACACTCCTCATCCGGTAACTGCCTCAGGAACTGGTCAAAATGAAATAAAGCCTTACCATAAGCTCTTCTTGTAGACACTGCCCATGACTGCTGCACCAACCTGGCAATTACTATGGACCAATCTGCCAAATGTCCTCCGGAATGATTGCCGGATACATTGCCATTGTTGGGGTCAACTACTGAAACCTGCAAAACTGAAAATGAGACAAGCTATCAGCTATCTCATTCTTAACCCCAGGTACATGCAATGCTGTGAAGGAAAAGTTAATCATCAAACTTTTCAATACCAGTTTCCTGAGAACAAGTAACCTGCAACACGCTCACCATTGCAGCATTGTCCGAATAAAAAAAACACCCTCCTACCTTTTAAACAATCCTGCCAAACCACTGAAGCCACCCACATCGGCATCAATTCCAAAAAGGCAACATCCTGTTTTCACTCTTCTGACCAATGCTCCAGCCAAGGGGCCAAAAAACATTGGCCAGCAAAGTAAACTCCCATGCCCAGACCCTCAGCTGCATCAGTAAACAACTGTATCTCCCATTGCTCTACCCAATCCGACTGCCAGAATGAAATCCCATTAAACTGTTCCAAAAATTTCATCCACAACTCTAAATCCTCTCACACTAGCTTAGTGACCCACACTCTGTGGTGCTTACTCCTCCATCCTTTCAAAAGGAATGCTACAGACTGGCAAAACATGTGCCCCAGATGCACAGCCCTACAAGCAAAATTCATCAGACCCAACAATTCCGTAGCCTCTCGCACCCTAACCTTGGACTTGGACTTCACACAACAACTTGTCTTGCAGTAAACAAAACAGACCTTGGCCTGCATCTACTGTCAAGCCCAAAAAATCCACCACCTTCTCAGGGCTCTCTAACTTGTGCTTAACCAAAGGAACTCCGAGGGGCTCATACATCCCCACAAATGCACGCAAAGCTGCCTGCTCCTTATCTTGATCATCACCCACTGACGAAAAACTCATCTAAACAGTGAACTGCTTGCCTATCCTCCACCCTCTGCTGCCAAATCCAGTGGAGTTCTGAACTAAACTTTTCAAAAGTAGAACATGCCACTGCACATCTCATAGACATGGCAGTTTCAAAATAAAATGTTTCCCCATCCACCATGCCCAACCAAGGCCAATCCTCCATCGGCACTGGAAACAAACGAAAAGCCAACTCATTATCTACTTAAACTAACCAAGGATCCTCAAAACTCCTACTAATTCGGACTGCATCATCCAGTGATGAATATGTGACCTTAACCTCTGCACTGGGTATGAAGTCATTCACAGACTTACGCCCAGTGTATGACAAATGATGAATCAAATGAAATTCACCTTGCTTTTTCTTAGGAACCAAACATAATGGTGACACTTTAAAGTTAGTAAATGGAGGATAACTAAATGGACCCAAATATCTCCTGCCTGTCACTCCTTGTCAATCAACTCCTGCAAAATCCCCTCCCTTCCTTTTACAGACTTCAGGTTTTTTCCCACCATACCACCAATGTGAACTTAATTGAAAAACCCTTTGAAAAACCCTTAATCAGTTCCCCTGCCACACTTGGCAGTGGATAATGGGCCAGGAACAACTCCAAAATCTGGACCTTAATAGGGGAATGAGTTCCCTGGTCACCCCCTAACTCCATGAAAGGACCCCCCCCTTTGCCCCCAAAAATTACCCCGGCCTTTCCCACCTACCCATGCCAGGCGAGAATCAACCCAACTTCTAGGACCCACAGAATAAGGTGGTCTATATCAGAACATCGAAGTATTAAAACTTCAAATGTTCTGATATCGAACACTATTCAGTGAATGCTAAGAATAGCGAAGCTGCAGAATGGCTAATTCTTTCCTCGGGAAAGAATTTGGTTGGCCGTTTCTGTGGCCTCGCTATTCTTAGTGCTGTGGTGGAAATTTATGGGTTGGGTTTAGGTAAGTGTGCGATTGTTTGTACGTTAGGGTTAGGGGCGGGTTAAGTGAGTTAGGGTTAGAGAGCAGGTTAGGCGCGTGTGCGATAGTGACAGACTTTAGGGTTAGGGGTGGCTTAAGTGAGCCAGGGTTAGGGCATGGGTTAGGTGAGTGTGCGATAGTGATGGACCTTAGGGTTAGGGTTAAGGTAAGTGGGTAGATAGTAGTGTATGTTTAGTTTAGTGTAGCGTTAGATGTAGGAATTTAAGTGTATGTATGCGATTGCTGTTTGTTTGATGTGCTTGTGTTGTGTGTATGTGTTTCAGAGCAGCAATTTTTTTCCATGAGAAAAAATTTGCTGTTCTGAATGTTTGATATTTTCATGTTTAGATGTTTTGGGGCCGATGAAATAGCGTTCGCTATTTTCATCTTTTGATAACGTGATATAAACGTGAATAAGACATCTGCCCCCCAGCAGAACCCCCCTGCCCACATAATGTAACAGCATGAGCTCCCGTACACCTAGAGCAAATATGGGAAAATCTACAATCTACCCAAGAACACTTCCCCAAATTAAATGCACAACATATCCCAGCACCCCCCCCTCCGATGGCTGAGCCAATCTACTACTCCCTGCACCAGTGTCCATCATGGTAGAAAGCCAAATGTCTGGGTGTCTAACCTCCCACAGATGGATTTTTCCACCACTTTCCACTTACGAAACTTCTGATCATACCAAAACCATGCATAGCCTGGCTGCAACCTCTGTGCTTCCCTGATAGTCAAAAATAGGCCAGAAGTGGAAGAGCTAGCGAAGCATCCCTCTCCAACCAAACCGCCATGTAGTATATAAAACCAAGGGCCCAGTTATCCCATGACCTGGGCCGAAACCTACCTACCCTTCTGCAACCTATGGCCACCAATGCCGACAAAAGGTCCTTCCCATTAGCCGACTCTGCCTCTGTCAACCGTTGATCCCCTTCAGCATAAAGCAATTCAAAAATATCAATGAATTCTCCTTTCCAAATCTTCTTCTTCACTACCAAAGATATGTGGGGAGTCAAAACAATGGGAGCCCCTTCCTGAAGTAAGGCCTGCCAACCAATCCCCCGGCTGCGACCCAAAATCAGAACCCACAACATCCAAGTCAGACCCCAAATCTGGATCAAGCAATGATAGAGTATTATCAAAAAAACCCTCACAATCAACCAGCTCCTCTAAACCCCTGCCCACTAGCTCATCTTGGATCCCCTCACTGCACCTTGGCACCCCTCCCATAGCTGCCACTATCTCCTCTCTCCCCATCAGACCTGATAAAAAATTACCTGCAGAAGACGAAGGGGCCACCAGCGGAATCCAAACCTCTGTTGCCACATCCTCCAATGCAAACTATCTGGCTTTCTTTGCCCTCGACCCCCAGGTTGCAGCCACCGTCTGCCTCTTCCGCCGAGTTTTCAGATCCTGAGCACTAGTTGATGGAACTTCAGTAGAAATGTCCTTGAAGAGGTCTTCAGCCTGTGCTACAATACTGGCCCACCTCTGTCTCAACCCTTCAGCCATAATAACCTAAAGAAACAAAAGAGAAATTGTTGTTAAAACAACCCTTAAAGAAATGCTTGCTAGCACCAACCAGTACCTGCAGACAAATAGAACACATAATTCCTAAAAATCCTTATGTCTATCACCTCTCCTAAACCCCTGCCCTCAACTAACTAGTCCCTCCTACCTACCTACTCTAAATCAGCCCAGGGCCTGATTAAAAAAAAAAAAAAAAACCTCTGCATGTCAAACTACAATCCCGTGCATCTAACAGCTAGTACTTCTGCCACCTGATGCCAGTCACCCCAGACTATACCATCTAGAATCTGCTATTATTTATTATTCATATATTATTATATATATATATTTTTTTAATACTGAATACTATCTATGACACACACCCAAACCCTACTTACCTAAAGAACCTAGCCTGATCTCCCTGCCTGCCCATACAGACTAGCCATTTCACTGTATAGCTTTTCTGCTGGTATTCCTAATTTATTTATTTTTTTTAATAAAGAAGGCAATCCGTGATTGCAAATGCTACTGCGGAGGCTCGCACTATCCACTCAACCACAGAAAGCCACAATGGCTTACCTGTGGCCCAGAAACCACTAACGACCAGGGATACAACATCCAAAAGACACTGGAACACTCCCCCAAGACCCAGGGACATACCACTAGCCACCAGGGAACTAAACCATCCACGTAAACCTCTCAAAGCTGCGAATAGCCACCAGGTAAAGGAAACAAATGGAACCATCCACAGAAACCACTCAAAGCCACCACTAGACACCAGGGAACTGAAACCATTCACACAACTTCTCAAAGCTGCCACTAGCTACCAGGGAAACAAAACCATCCACACAACCCTACAAAGCCAACAATAACCACTAATGAAAACCATCCAGACAAACCCCACGCAGACACCACAGCCACCAGGAAACAGAAACCAACCATTACCAACCCCAACCCCCACCATCAGCACTTACCTGCTGCACTTGAGAAGGCAAACAGCAACGAAGCCAACAAACCCCAACAAGCGACAATCTCCTCTGCACCCCACCAAGCCAAGCCATTCTTGCTCCATGCCTTTATATTTTCTTCCCTCCTCAGAAGACTACACTAGCGCTACTGCTCATACTGCCTGGCCGCAACTGACAGTACAAGCCCGTGAAAAATCACTATGCCACTAGGAACACAAACAGCCATTAAAACCACCATGACCAAGCAAAAAAAAAAACACTAGACCACCATAAAACAACTTAAAACAATAAAACGACAAGAAAACAAGATGAATAAGCTGCTAAACCACCAAATAAGAAGAAGAAGACCTAGAAGTAGTCAAATCTGGATCAAGCAATGAGAGAAATAACCAATAAACCACCATGGACACAAGTACAGGAAAGAAAGAACCATGAAAACACAATAAAGAACCCTCACCGCTCCCCACCATGATCTAAAACACTGATCTACTACTCCTGTAAATATGTCTACACTACATATCTACACAATATTGCCATATACCTTTACATCATCCATCATAATCTACAAAAAAAAAATATATATATATATATATATATATATATATATATATATATATATATATATATATATATTAAACCCATACTGTGCTCACCTCACTGACTAGCATTACCCAAGTCCTACCTTACTAATACCTCAGGTCATCAGAACCTGATCCTGCTTCAACAAGACCACACCAAAATGTGCTTACTCATACCAGTTTCCCCTACACAACCCCTAAGACCCACCCCTTTGCCTTACCTCACTTCATCTCTCAGCTCCCAACTTAATTAACTCTTACCTACCCACTCCCTACCCACACTACCTAACTTACCTATCTTCCTACATCCAACTTCCACCCTACTCTCTTCATACCAAGGTCGTCCCATGACAAATTTGTCTGTTCCAAACTTCACTTATATTTGCAGAGAAGATAATGAACATTGAATAGTGTTCTACTTGCCAGGAGCAAAAATAGAAGATGTGAGACAAGACTTGGAATGCCTTAATGTAAGGAAGTATGGATCCATTTTTATTCATGTTGGTACAAATTATGTCATCCATAAGGATTCTCTGATTGTTGGTAGGGAACTGACAGCTCTCTTAGATAGTATAATGTGTACTGGTGTTAGGATGTATTTTTCAAAAATCAACTGTAGAAAGGATAGTCAGGTCACTGTGAATTAAAATATTTTTGGGTAAATGCATACATGTAAAAAAATGTCCTGTTCAAAAAAGAATGGAAATGTGTAGAGCATCTAAGCCTAGGTTTGGGCCACGTGTGTTCAGACAGGATAGCATGCATTTGTCAAGATCATGGAAGAGAATTTTTCAGCAGATAGTCTTCAATATTTGACAGACACTAGTCAGGCTTTTTGCCAGGTCAAAAATTTAAGTTCACAGATAGCAACATTTGATGCATCTCTGATGGTTGTTAATGCTAGGAGCATTAATAATAAAGTTTTTTTATTGGAAAATTTGCTACATTCCCACAACATTGATGTTATTATTGTTTGTGAAACATGGTTAAAGAACAATGACTGGAAAGTTCTGTGGGTATAAATGTTTTTATTGAGTTCCATCGGGGTATAGATGTTTTTACTGTAAACAGACATTCTAACAAAAAAATCAGGTGGTGGTGTTATGATAGGCATTAAAGATAATTATGAGACCTGTGGTTATTACATGTTCAGTGATAACACCAATACTATAGACTATGCAACTGTGACAATAAAGACAACCCTGGAACATATAACAATTGTTGTGTATAGACCACCAAGGAAATTATTCACAATGTCTATTCAGGAACAATAATTGCTTCAGATTGTAAAAAATATATACCAGTGGATGGAACATACTAAACATTGTTTGTGTTCTTAAAGAAATTGCTGTTACTTCAAGTCAAGTTTTACCACCACTGATGTGCTGTGATCATGAGGTTATAACGGTTAACTTGTTGTTAGATAATTCTGTCAAACTGAAATCTAAACCAATGCACAGAAAGTTAATAACAGATTATATTGAAGCAAAACAGTCACTATGTAAAACTAACTGAAGTGAGGTGTTCAGAGGAAAAACTGCAGATGGAATATGGAAAGTTTTGAAAGAGAAATTGAGTGCAAGAAATCAAAATCATGTTTAACATCAGGATCTAGGCATACACCACCAGGGGGATACATTTCCATAAGAACAAGATATCTGATTAAGGTGAGAGACGTAAAATATAAGAAATGGAAAACAGGTCGAACTATAACTTTTAAAAATTAAATAAACAGGCTAGACAAACAGATTAAGCATAGTGTGAGACAAGATCACAAAAAAATTGAAGAAAATGTATATAAAGATATTGAGCATAATAGGAAACCTTTTTATAGATACATAAGATGTGGAAGGAGTAAAGAGACACAAATTGATAAACTGTGTGCAGACTCTAAAATTTATTCTCAGATATATTTGCAAAATCGTATGCAAAACAGTTTGGCCCCACAAAAGGGTTGATAAGTTATCCTAGTGGCATCCAGTTAACCTCAGATACTGGAATCAAATTAGATTATATTGAAAAAGAACTGCGCAAACTGAATCCAGACAAAGCACAGGGAGCAGACAGTATTAGTAACAATGACCTGAGAACACTTCAACAAGAACTTACAGTACCATTATATTTATTATTCACTAGGTCATATAAATATGGTGAGATTCCTCAAGATTGGAGACATGAGCTTATTACACCTGTCTTTAAGGGAAAGGGGAGTAGGACAAACCCAGAGTCATATAGACCTTTAGGTCTATTTTCATTCTGTGGAAAAATAATGGAGAAGGTAATACTGGATAAGTTATTGTCAGAACTGGATAGGTTAGGACTTGAAACCATATATCAGTATGCATATGTCGAAAACAGATATATTACCACCTGTAACATGATGTTCTATAACAAAATAATAACAGTTATGAATGAAAAAATGTGCTGCAATGTAATTTATATAGATTTAACTTCAGCATTTGACAGTGTCCTATACAACACACTGATCAAAATATTAGTACAACTAGGTATTGATGTACACTTGATAAGATGGTTAGCTGCATGGCTTACAAATATGACATGGTAAGTATCATACAGCAACTGGATGGGTGAAATCCTTGGTTATAGTCATGGTGTCCCACAGAGCTCTGTCCTCGGCCCTTACTTGTTTAGATTGTATCTTTCAGACCTTTTTCATCTGAGGTGTTCTACAGTCTATATGCAGCCAACCTGAAATTGGGTAAACTGATTACGTGTGTTACAGATAAGGCATGTCTGCAAAATAACTTGACTAAATTGAGCATTTGGACACAGGAGAATAATATGCTGATTAGTACATCAAAAACTAAGCATATGGCATTTGGAAGTCATAAATTTAAAGGTGAATATTTAATACAGCACACAGTAATTGAAACTGTAGACTCATTTAAGGACCTGGGTATGTGGGTAGATTCTACTATGAGTTTTTCTAATCATATCAACCAATTGGTTAATGATAGTTATAGAACTATAGGTTGTATAAAAAAGATTTATACAGTCTAGGAAATCAAAAATGGTGAAGTCATTGTTTGTTAATTACATTAGACCTAAAGCTGAGTATGAATAGCAATATGGAAACCCTATAAGAAAACAAGCATGAGTAAACTGGAAAGAATACAGCAGAAATATACCAAAGGGATCCATGGATGTGAAAATTTAAGTTATTATGAAATACTAAAATATCTGAACTTGTACAGTGTTTCTTATAGATATCTAAGAGGAAATCATATTCAAGTATATAGAGCATTTACAGACAACTACCTCTGGGAATGTTTGGGGTTATCAAAAAGTACTAGAGAATCATCAGTCAGTCTATGTAGAAGATTCTATAAGAATGAGAAGTGCACTAATTGGTTCTCTGACAGAGTAGCTGATGCATGGAACAGACTACCAAATTACATTAAAGTACTAGTTTAGATACTTTTAAGAACAGAGTGGACACTTATTATGGGAACAAGTGTTTTGGAACATTGGCAAGGGTAAAGGGCATTAATGGCTGTGCTTGAAATATTTCTATGTATGTATTTATGTATGTAATAACTTACTGATTACTATTTCTGGAAGTCTCTTTTGGAATAGCATGCCCTGTGGAGCATGGTGGTATAAAGGTACGATTTCTGTATCCACAGTCAGGAGTTGAAGAATTCCCTCCAGCCACTGTCTCCGTGGAGATTTTCCTGTGTACTATACTTTCTTCCTACTTTACAAAAGCATGTTTTATTGACTGCACTAAACTGACCATATACTTGTATTTAACCTTGCCCTCGTGGTGACTGAAAGTGTCCAATAAGGACCAGTTTTACTTTACACATTGACAAAATAACAGTACAGTTAAATATTTTTTTCCAAATAAAATGGATTTCCTACTTGTTGTAAAAGTTTTGTATCTGCAAAATGGAACCTAATGCATATATCCTTTCATATGGCTAAGTATGTAGTTAATTCTGGATGCATTTTAGGCACTTTACCAACTATCACATATTTTGAATTCGTAACTTTTAATAAACTAGTTTGCTATTAAAAGAGAAAAAAGGGGACAAGTAGAAACTATCATCCTAGTGGCATAATGTTTTACAATATAAAGTGGCCAGTTGAAAATTAAGTAAAAAGATCCAGAAATACTCCTCATAGTAGGAGCTGTCCATGCATCTGGCTGTCCTGGTGCTTTTGAGATAAAAACAACATTTTTAATAAAAAAATGTTAAAAATTGAGTGCATCTGAGTTTTCTTTGATTTTCTATTCACTGACCTACCTAGAAGAATGTTCTTAGATTTGTTTTAATGTTTTGGCATTTTCTTCTGGCACTGCAATTTTAGTTATTGCTCGGTTGAAATAAAAATATGCTAAAAAGATGAGGCAAGAAAATTCAGACTAATAATAACAAAATTCTGGGGAAATGATTTAGAAACATTACTATCAGCGATAAACCTTTTTTACTGCTGGGGGATGTCATCTCTGATTCAGAGACAGATTTACCATAGTTCCATAGTAATAAAGAGGTGCAACACGGCAGTGGGCTGTCTCCCTGGTCTACTTCATATGTAAATGAGGCATTCTTGGGTGCGACATATGATAATTAACCATACACTCCCCAAAAATACCTTTACACAGTGAAGCAACTCATAGAACCATTCAGCGGTGTAAATCACTACTGCCAGCTAAATTAGTAAACTCAGCCCAAAGTTCACGGTCACCCATTATACTCAGCTAAGGTCATATGAGAGGTAGGTGCCAAGGAGTATATTGGATAGGTAGTGTTGTGTGTGTGTGTGTGTGTGTGTGTGTGTGTGTGTGTGTGTGTGTGTGTGTGTGTGTGTGTGTGTGTGTGTGTGTGTGTGTGTGTGTGTGTGTGTGTGTGTGTGTGTGTGTGTGTGTGTGTGTGTGTGTGTGCGCGCGAGCACACATACGCGTGCGTGTGTGTGTGTTTGTACGCTCATGTGTGTATGTGTTCTCCATACCTATCAACTCTCTTCAGCTAATAAGAAGTGGATGTAATATGGGGAGGGGGACTCTAGACACCACAAAAGCATTTTAAAAATTACAGAAAGTATTCTAAAAGTTAATAGAACATTAGGTTTTGCAGTAAGCAGCTGCAAGGGAAATAATGAAGTATGACACTCAAATTCTGGCATTATTGACTGTCTGTAAGGGTCCTGGATTGCCAAGGGGCATGCTTAAGACTTCTGGACATAGCTGGGGTGAACACTAGAAGACAATGGGGAATCTTTTACATATTACTGTAACCCAGTTAAGAAGTCTAGCATCTGGATGCATTTACTGAATAATAAAGAGAATGAAACTTTAATGTCTGGCATTAATGAATGACTGCAACAATTCAGAATTTATGAGGGGAATTAAAAAGGTGAGCCTGAGTTAATGTAATGCATTGTCTGCTAGTGCTGTTTACCATAAGGGCAGCAGAAAAGGACCTGTTAGTTTGTGCAGTAATCATTGATTGAGTAAGAGGCATGCAAATTAGCCAATAATGAGGCCTATCCTCATCGCTCCTAATGTTTGCCTGAATCACTGGTTTTCGTGGTTACTCTAACATACCTTTGCCACTGCCTTACTGCTTGTGCCTGGCTTGTCTTTGAATCCTTGTCTGAATATACAAAGAAGCTGCAGAAGAAACAAACTGAAAAACGTACTGCTAGAAGTAGAAAAAAGTTAGGAATGTACTCAGAATAGAAAAGTGACAAAATGAGGAAACTGTACAAATGGCAGCAACACACCATTTTTAATAAACTGCTAACAACTAAGAAGGAAGATAATGTGGGCTGAAGCAATGCATATCAGAACTGCAACATCTATTTATTTATTTGTTTTGTGTGTAACTATGTGGATAGACTGGTCAGAGTGCCTTATTAAGTCACAGCCTGGACCAAAGGCAAACATTTGCAAATATAATTCATTTTACAATCAGAATAATTATGTTTGGTGATGCAATTTAAAGGGTGCATCACTCAGCAGTTGTGCAAACCAGCATATGCCAATGTGCTATATTTGTAGATTAAATTTAAGATTACAACATATAGATGGCCTGTTAACAGCATAAGACAGCACGTGATGCTAACTATATTAAGATTTAACCTATAACTACTCACCATCTTTCTAAATTTGCTGATTAAAGGAGGGATGTTTATGGTGTCATTGACACTGAATGATTAATACTATGAACCATAACTATACAAAGTTTTTAATATTTGTAGCACTGACATTTGCAAATGTTGCTAAGTACTGCTACAACTCGGTTTTAAACAAGAACAGATTTTGTCTTGGTAAATGGTTCCTTTCAGCAGGGATATGTTTTATTAAATGCTTTGTCATGCATAGCAAAACACAAAGAGTGCTCATTTTATAATTATCAGTGTACCTGTTCCCAGTCTATACACTAATGGAGGGCAGTATTCAAGGTGTAGCCAGGGAATGGTAAAGCTGTTACAATGATGTTCATGAGGTTCACACAGAGAGACCGATCCACATGCTTTGTTACTTTTTGAATTATGATAATTGTGTAAGAGGAGTTCAGAACAATGGCTTGTTGGGTGAACTGTAGCTTGGACATCAATCCACTTTATCTATGTGTTCCTCTTGACTGGAAAGCAATCATATTAGTCAATTTATTGACTAGATTGTAAGCAGATTTTTCCATCTGCAGCATGATTTAAGTTGTTTCTTAACTTCATAGACACACATTTATGCATGCTTATTAAAATTTAGGAATGGATCAAGTCATATCCATAAATATGTATACCATCTGACCATACATAATAAAGTCACTGACTGAATGACCCTGGGCATTTTTTTTTTAGTTCATCACTAACTTGAAGCCAACTGAATAGTCTATTAAGGACTTTCTATAGACCAGTACCATTCAGGAACTTCAAAGCCACTTCTGTTACTTTTAAACAGGATGAGAGTGTCAGAATACACAGTGACATTTAGCTAAGGAATATATTTGGTCAGACTGTTAAACAAAAATAGAAAATAGAAAAGGCTCTAAAATGGATCCCTAGTTGGCATCAGCAGTTTAGGCACTGATCAGTGATATGAGAACGATACGCATCATTAAAAGTGCTGTATCATAGGTAGCTACTGAACTATTGAACTGACTTACCCATAAATCCCATTTCTTTTTTAGTTTTACAACCAGTGTTGTGTGTCTGACCGCATCAAATGCCCATCTTAAGCCTACAAGGATTGCACTACATCAAAAACCCCATCTCCATGTTGTCATGGACTATATCAGTTAGAGTGCAGGTAACAGTAAGTGTGTTATTGCCCCTCCTGAATCAATGCTGCCTGTGAGAACCATGCCCCCATTGCTTAATGTGTTCAGCAACTTGTGCCTATATCATTTTTCTAAAACCTTATGTAAAGGAAGTAAATTGGCTATGTGTTAGTTGACAGAATTTCTTTGGAGATGATGTTCAGGAGTGGATTTCTTGCATGTTTGATTAAGGGAGCAAGTAATTTCACTGACGAAAGACAGAAAGTAAATGTAGGTAAAGGATCAGACTATGAGGTTACTAGGTGCTTTAAGAAAAGATGTATGCAATGATGCTCATTTGAGATTATATTTGGCATCTGTTTTCCTATAGTTTTATCACAACTTTTACAGAGAGCTTTCTAATGCAGAAGGTGGGGGGGGTGGGGACAATTCACACAGGTTTGTGCAGGGTGTAGGATACTTCAGTTTCTGCTTTGCTAACATGTAATTTATACTTTTTTTAATAAGGAAGGTATAGGTGTAGTTATTTATGCTTTTGGACCCTGTTTATTAAAGGAAAGACCTGCTAGAGCCTTCATGATCATTCAAAAGATGTTTTTTCTTAATGTTCATGATTGTTTGTTTATTTTTCTGATAGTTAACATTGACATAATTAATCACTGTCCTTGGTATCCCTTCTAAGAAATAAAAATTTCAGACAGAAAAGTGCATTCCTAGTCAATTTTTATTTCCTTTAGATTTTGCACTTGTCCTTTAATTGGGTTAAGGGTGTTAGTAAGCCATTGGAAGATATTAACTTTCAGGCTTGTATTTCTGATGGAAGAGTCTGTCTTGTATTAGGGAGTGTAAGGCCAGGACCAGCTTCAACAGTGACTTCAGATTCTCTTAAGACAGGGTCCCAGAAAAGAGGGCATCACTCTGATGATAGGGCAGTTTCCATCTTCTTTGGAAACTGTCTTTGCTTCTCATACATGCAGGTGCCTTCTGGAACTTAAGTGGCCACTAAGATGATTATGCAATGGCTGTTTGGTGTTTTCAGTAGCATCTTAACTATGGTCCATCTGAGATATCTACCAGTAGATATAAAGTCTAGCAGACTCCTGCCCCAGAATACAAATTAGATTAGGTGTGGTCATTTACTGACTTGATGAGATTGCCATGTGATAGATTTCTTTTCAGACCTTTAAGGCCATTATCAAACCAGTCCAGGTTGAATTCTCACAGCAGTATGAAGGATTGGTCTGGGAGAAGTTGGTAGGTGTTCAGGAATACTTCCACAGGTCATGGAACTGAAAAGGCTATATATTCAACCCCTACATTTAGCTTGGTTTGACCCCAACAAATCGTTTGGCAGCAAGATGGGTACATTATTCACAATTAAGGACTTTGTATTTATTTTAAGAAGCTGGAACTAAAATTTGTTTTTAACAAATAGTAGTACATCACCCCCAGTTTTCAGAGCTGATCTGCCTTTGATAAGCATATTTCATATTTTAACCAGGTTTCCATACTGGCTATCATATCTTTATTTATGTGCAATTCCCACATTTCAAAAATAATTCACATATGAATAACACCACTACAATTCATGATGGCAATTTCAATAATTTCAAAGCTAAAGCCAGCTGTAAGTTTGATGAACTGTTTGAATATGTACTGTGATTGACACAGGGAAAATGATTCGGGTTGGGATTTATATCTTCAGCTCTAATCATTTTATTCTGGAGAATGCACCAAACATTCAATGGTTTGCTAAGTATTTCGAGAGGAAACTCATTCAAGGGGCACATAACAAAAGTATGGATTGTTAATTATTTAAGGACCATACTGATCTCCTTAAATAGTTTTCTCACCAGCAGTTAGGGTCTACACGGATTAATGTGGGATCTTCTTTCCAAGAAAAGGAGGCCTGACATGAATATTGCAAAGAACAGCATTAATGATTAAAGTGAAGGTCACAAGAGTTATGGACACATCATTAAGCAATTTTGGACAGTCAGTATGTTTGAGACTGTCCTATCTGGAGCAGGTGAAAGTAGGAAAATTGGGAGGTACTGCAATGGTGCTACCTGAAAATAAGTTCCAGGTTTCCTTCAGCTTCATCCTAGCTGCATGTAAAATGGCCACTGTTATTTCCTTGCACAAAGGTGGTGCTTCCAATGACCCGGGGAACTATAGACCTATTAGCCTGACTAGACTTACCTGCAAGACCATGGAGCGAATCATCATGGACCATAACAAAGATATAGGTAATCTCCAAACATTTGACCCTACTCAGTTTGGATTTGTCAAAGAAAGATCATGCCTGTTAATCCAGGTGGATTTCTTCAAGACATTCACAAAGGCCCTGGACGAGAGGAAATCTGTGTATACAGCCTGCCTAGACTTATACGTTCATAGGTTCATAGGTAGGTACTAGGCTATTGGCTCAAGGGCCTACATAAGCCTAGCCAACAAGGCTCCCTGACTTATGCCACCCAAGAAAGTTATTTTCCTGTGCCACTGTCGAGCAGAGACACAGAAGTGATCCCCGGGTGTATTTCCTATTTCCCATCCACTCATCAAGATTTTTTTTGAAGAGTGCTAATGAAGAACTTTGCTTGACATAGATGGGTAGCCTGTTCCAGAGTATGAGAAGTCTCTGGGACAGGAATCTATCCCTCCAGCATGTCCTGTTTACTGTGGTGACAAGGTTTAGGCCCTAGAGCGTGTAGCTCGGAAGGATTGGTATTTCTTTAGGTGTAGCATGTCCAACAGCTCTGGGTTTGACATAGCTTTATATGTTAGGCAGAGATCACCTCAGAGCAGGTGATATGCTACAGAGTAAAGCTAGAGTTTTTTGAGACGGTCAGTCTAGGGCATTTGTTTGAGGCCAGTAATCCTCTTTGTGAGGTATTTCTGTGGCCTTTCCAGCTGCTGCAGATGTCTTGTGAGGTACATTCCAAAAGGGGCATTGTACTTTATAATGGGTCTAATGAGTGTCGAATAGAGGGGAACAATAAACTCTTTTTTCCTGGATGAGAACCCTTTTATGATGAGGTGTGCCACGTAGAAGGACTTCCTGACTACTGTGAGGATGTGATTATCAAAGGAGAGACTACTGTCTACCTGGGTCCCAAGGTCTTTTATCACACATTCAGTGTTAAGTAGATTGCTGCCTATGTGGTAGTTCATGGGTACAGAGTTTTTACCAAAGGGGATGACTCTGCACTTTTTGGCATTGAGCTTGAAGCCATTCCTCTGACACCAGGCATCTGTCTCACCGAAGCCCTTCTGTAAGATGTCCACATCATTTGGGGACTTGACTATGGCTCCTAGTTTGCAGTCATCTGCGAACTTCGTTAGCCAGAGGCCTTCTGTGTTAGCCTGTACTTCAGAGAAATAGATACCAAACAGGAGAGGTCCCAGGACTGAACCCTGTGGTACTCCACTTGTCACTGGTTTGAGGTCAGATTTGGAGTCTGCAACTTTTACAGTGTGGGTTCTGTCAGTGAGCCATTTGGCAACCCATCTTGTGATGTAGGGATTTATACCTAGTTTAGTGAGTTTAGCTATAATTCCAGAATGGAGGATGGTGTTGAAAGCCTTGGCGAGGTCAAGATAGGCTGTGTGAACCACCTAACCCTCATCTATGGCTTTGGTGATTGCCTCAAAGAAGTCGATCAGGTTCAGGAGGCATGATCTGCCTTTTGCAAACCCGAACTGGGTGGGATCCAAGGATTTTGACACCATCCCCCACTCAAGCATCATTGACAAACTCACCCACCTAGGTATCAACCCTTTTATCATTAGATGAGTCACTAACTGGCTCACTTACATATAGTGAAAATGGGGGAATCAGCCTTCAACAGCAGACCTGTAACCAGTGGTGTTCCACAGGGATCAGTCCTAGGACCTCTACTGTTTGGAATCTATTTCTCTGAAGTGCAAGCAAATACTAAAGGCCTGTGGCTGACAAAGTTTACTGATGACTGCAAACTGGGAGTGGCTATAGAATCTCCAAATGATGTCAACATCCTACAAGAGGGTCTTACACAAACAAATGATTGGTGCCAAAGTCATTGCCTTAAACTCAATGCAAAAAAATACATTATTATCCCTTTTTGTAAGAGTGATGCTCCTATTAACTACTACATCAATAGCAATGCCCTAAGTACACCTCAATGGTGAGAGACCTGGACACACAGGTTGACAGCAACTTTACTTTTGATCACCATGTCACCACAGTGGTAAAAAGGGCATTCTATATTGCTCATCTGATAAGTAAGGGCATTGCCTCCGGAAAAAAAGAAGTTACAAACTCCCTGTACTCTTCCCTCATCAGGCCAATAATTGAGTACAACACCCCTTTTGGTATGTACCTTTCCAAGCACATGCAGCAATTGGAGAGACCACAAAGGTTCCTCACAAAGAAAATTCAAGGTCTTAAGCATTTGTCCTATGTGGATCATCTGAAATCATTGTCACTTTATTCTGTTTCATACACAGTACTCAGAAGTGATCTCTGCCTTGCATATAAGGCAATCTCTGACCCTGCTTTATTGAAAATACTGCATATCCGCAAGTCAAATGGTACATGGGTTACTCACTCTAAATACCTTAACATGGTATGTGATGTTAATAGAACCTGCAGAAGGGACAGATTTGTCTCCCAGAGGTTACTACACCTTTGGAACAGACTCCTACTTCATGTGAAATAGAGCACCTCATTGGCCCTCTTCCAACACAGACTGGGCAATTGGATGGGTAACCATAAATTCACCCCAGGGGTTCCACTTGTGTCCCTCTTGGACAGGGGCAATAGGAGCTGATCATGGAAATAAGGGTAGAACTTGGCTAGGCTTGTAAAGGCCCTAGGGCCATTTGCCTAGTAACTTCCTATGATTCTATAATAGTGAGAATCCCTGTGATGGAAGCTGCTGGCCAAACTCCAAGGGAATCAGTTATCATCCACTTATTCACCATAAAGTACTTAGGAGGAATATGTTTAATTATTCATTAGGAGTTTTTAGGTAGTGTTCAGATTCACAGCTAGCAGGATAACTTGTACTAAATGTCAGAAGAAGGCACCTTTTATTTATTAGATTGCAGAAATGACACCTGGAAGAACAAGTTTATAGAAAAGAATTCTGAATATAAGATACGTTATGCAAATACTAAGACAGGTGACAGATCCCAGCGGAAAAGAATAATTGCAAGCATTTAGTATGGATGTAGGTTACATTTCTGGGAATCACTAATGGGATTAGTGAATAAACATGCCTACTAAGCTAAATCAGTAGTATACATATAATAAACAGTAACTGGCAACTTATACGAATGACTTCAGACATGGGAGGGGCAAGTTTTCACTTAGACTAATTCGAACATTAATGTCAACTAAGCTCTGACATGGAGAAATAGGGATCCCAGGGGATACCAGACTTTACTGCTCTAAAACAAGAATACTCGAATAGGAGCACATCTGTAAAAAAAAAAAAAAACACAGCCAGCACACTGCATTTAAGTACAAGTATTTAAGGCATGCTCTGTTTACTCACTTACATGTGGCAAAAGAGAGGGGATGGTTGGAGAAGACAGGCTTCTTTAAGTGATGACACCCTAATCAAGTGGGGTGGGAGTGGGTGGGGTAGAAAAAAGATAAGTACAACAACTACAGCATATCTCTAACTAAACACTTGCCTACTGACATCAGTGGCTCAGCCTTTTTAATAAATGCATAGTTTCCAGTGGTTTTCTGACTTTCAGCTTTGCAACCATTAAAGCGAAAAGAATGGAGCACTTTCTTTTCTGGACACTGTTATTTCTTACTTAATCCAGACAGAGGCCAAAAGCAATAAAGATGTTAGCATGAGTTAATGTTTGTGAGAGAAGATGACATTATTTCTCGAAGAAATAGTAAACACCTGGGTGCCAACAGGAATAAAAATAAAGAAGACAGGATGTCCAAGAGATAAACCAAGTTAAAAAGGCCTGTAGAGTTCTGTTACTATCAGAGTGAAGAACCATACCTAGGAAATGGTGTCCCACTTATTTATCAAATAAACAATTCATTTAGTCAGTCTGTGTATACTATTTTATTTTTAAACGGACTTCGTTTCCAAAGATAGTCCAAGAATGAAATTTAATGCTAGACATTATGCATTTAGAATATAATAGTTTCTGCATAGTGTCAACTCTGTGGTCCCCTGAATCACTAACCATGAAAAGGAACATATGGTAGGCTGATATTTGAATGTTTAATTACAGTTTAGCAAGAACTACCTGGCACCATCATTTATGAAAGTTTTAAGTGTAAAAATCTATCACCTTAGCTGCGCATTCCAGGCATGAAAGCTTGGTAACAGGCCCTCTGGTCAAGTGGATGAAGAATGTGATATCAGATTCACAATTATTTATAAATATCGCATATAATCCTAGTTAATACTGAATCCTAAAAAATCTAAACTCACTCTGTTCATCTCCACCGTATCACAACTGAATTGATACTTCTGATACCATATCATTGAATAGCACCAAAACTGAGCATGTACAGGTAAAACAGAGCAAACTACTAAATGTAATCAGACATCATTGCATGATGGTTGACCTCCACAATTACTGTATAAAATCCAAAATATGAAGAAACAAGATCCCTTCTTATGAAAAAGAATATGCATGACAACACAGCTGTTAGAATTCTTTTTTTCCCTCCAAACTCTCCTCCATAATTCTGAAATACTAAGCAATCTTGAAAAAAAAAAGAAACTCCACAAACTAGAACAAATCTAGAATAAAATGAATACATTTGCAGCAAATTTTATTAATCACACAAATCACTGTCTGACCTTGGGTAAACTATAGTGGTTAAATCTACAAAATAACTTTCACTCAGCTCAAATATGTCTATTTATAATTCCTAAATCAAACAAATACATTGCTGTACATGAACTTGTTCAAAAATACAATCTCCCTAAATCAATAAGATCACATCAAAAACAATTGCTTTGCTCAATCAAATTCTGTAACCACATAGGAGATTTGTAATACTTTGTCTACATAACAAACATTCAAATTATCTTTCTATGCAAAAATATAGCTGAAATTAACACTCATGTATTCATACAATGTCTTAAAACTTAACTAACAAATAATAAAAATTCTCCCTGTCCACAGTACTGAATATAACTTAAAGCTATTATATTTTATACACTTTACCACATAAATCCACAACCATCCCAAAGATTACATCTACCAAGCAAAATACCTACTTTCCAGCTAATCTGTTTGCAGACTAACCTAACTACATATATTAATTTGCTAGTTCATAAGTGCCAAGTAAAACTTATCTCTTCTACTGCTAATTTATGACTCCATATAAACAAAGATATCTGTATTCGTAGTCTATACTCAAGCATTTTGCTTCTTCTGCCATATTTCTAATAACTCAACTAAGCAAACCATCTACTTGCAATACTAAGATCTGTTACAAGCTATAATTACCTTGAAGCTGGAACTGTAATGTATATATATAGAAACACAAATTAGTTTCTTGTAGATGCATATTTTTTAATGTTCATATTCTTGTTCAAATGTGTCTACATATTTGTACATATGTGATACCTATCTGCTTTTGTACACATTCTTTAAAAACAAGAGTATTACTTGTGTCCTTTAGTGGTCAAACTGAAAAATGCTGAAATTTTCTCACTGTGGAGCTTCTCTCCCCAGGATGCTGCTGAAAAAGGGCTTTCTGTTCTAAGCTCACTTGGACATATATGGCAAACAAATGAAAAATAAGCAAGTAAATAATACAAAAAAAATTGCAAAGGGGATTAAAGAATAGCAGTTTACCAACATTTTTAGAGTAGGAGCTCTTCATAATTTCCATTCCAAAAGGAAAATAAAAGGAAATGTCAGCTACTTTGAAGATAACATGTGGATCTGCAAGTGCAGTTGTATAAGTGGCACTTACCCATAACAGTAAATGTTTTAATTCCTCATTGTTGCAGGAGCCCTTACGCTATATGGGTTCTTTCCTACCTAGGGAAACAATGACCAGCCATCATTAAAAAGCTCTGGCTCTACCCACTCCTTCACTCTGACTGCTGATTGGCTAATTCCAAAGAGGGAAAACATTAGTCAGAGTGAAGCTTTCTTCATGACTTTTTTGCCCCCCACACAATGAGGGATTTGCCTGAAATGACTAATCTTTATTAAAAATAGATAATGTAAAGAAGAAATCAAACACATCTGTACTTTATATCCCAACTATAACTACAGTAGGGGGGGTGCAGGATGGGTGCAGCTACTGCAGTAATGAAGAATTTGAACATCTACTGTTATTGGTAAGTGCAATTTATATGACTGTACTATTTCAATCATTTCAACTGCTGCAGTAGATCTTAGGCTATATGGGTTTAATACCAAAACCTATCCTTTCTGGGAAGAGGATGAATATGAATCCCGGAGTCCCTAGTGAATGGTTCTAGCAAAGTTTGACCTGAAACTAGAAAAGAACTCTAGTATGTAATGCTTTGTAAAAGTATGTACAGAGGACCATGTAGCAGAATCTAGAATACTTCTAGAGTTTACCCCTTTCCAGTATGCCATTGAAGAAGACACATCTCTAATGGGATGTGCTCTAATACTGCATGTAATGTATTTAAAATGGTGGAAATAAGAAAAACATAATAGTTGAATACAAATATCTAGAAATTGTCTATTTAGACTCAAGGTGTTCCTTTTTTCTCCTTGATAATAGATAAAGAGCTGATCAGATTTTCTACAGGACTTAGTTCTGTCAAGATAGTATCTGAGCTGCCTATGCACTGTCAGAGTATGCAGAATCTGTTCTCCCTGTTTTTTTCCTGGAAAACTGCCCTCGTTCAATTTCTGTTAGTGAGAGTCTGTCCTGGTCCAGCTCAGCTAGTCTGCCACCATGTTTTACTCTAACACTATATAAGATACTTGGAAGATTAAGGAATACTGACTCACTAAGTCCCAAGCCTGCAGTGTCAGTCTGTATAGGGGGTACAGGGGTACATCCTTGTATCTCCATGCTTGTTGATATGCCACATTACTGTGCTATTGTGTGTAACCCCTAGAAGAGGTCCTGGGGACCAAAGGTAATGGGGACACTTCAAGGCATGGATCACAGCTGTCTCTTTTCAGTTGATGTGGCTTGGTCTGTGTGAAGGATTTCAAAAACATTGCATGCTTATCCATCTGGAAATTGTTCACCAAGCAAAATCTGATGTATCTGAGGTGACAGATTGGTTTGGGGTCAGAGAGAATGGGAGACCCGGGTTTAGTTGAAAATGTTGTTTCCACCAATGCAGCTTCCTTTTAACAAAGCCCCAAACTGGAATTTGATATTCCTGAGAATGCATATACTAAGTCCATGTTTTTTTTTCTTGTGCAATCTGGAAAGAGATCGGTACCATGAGAATCATAAAAGCCATGATCCCTAAGGATGCTGAGAAATTCTCACACAGAAGTCAAAGGCTGATTGGAGAAGTTCCAGATTAACAGCCACCTTCTTTTGTGCTAAAAATGCCTTTTGAAGAGAAGAATTAATAAGGCAACAAAAATACAGTCCTGTGGCATGGAATCAAGGAGGATTTTGCAATATTTATCTGGAAACGCAGATTGGTCAAAAGAGACATAACCCATGTTAATGGTTCTTGATATCTGAATGAAAACTGCAAAGGAAAGCAAGCTGTTTAAATAAGGAACGATGTGATTGCCATTCAGTTTGCAATAAGCTATAACTGGGGCTAGACATTTTGGAAATAGTCTTGGAGCTGTATGTTAATTAAGGGTAATGCAGAGAATAGATAATGTGACCCAGAAACAGAAAACCTTAGAAATTTATAGAAGTCTGTGGCTGTGGGAATATGGTGTAGAGTTACCAAGCAACTCATGTGAGGAATGAGAGGTAACAGTTTCTGTAAGGTCAACATTTTAAACTTTGGTACCTATGGATACATATTTAGAAATTAAAGAGTTAGTACTGGTCTCCAAGAAGCCTCTTTCTTTGGTACCAGAAACATTTACCAACAGAAGTCTTTGCTCCTTTGTCTAAAACACACTGATTCTATGACTCCCTGGATGTGTAAAGACTGAAGGACCTGTGGGGAAAAAAAGTCCCATGAGATGGAGTCAAGGAGGGTTTTGTAATATTTATCGGGAGGCTCAGATTGGTCAAAAGAGCTATAACAAATGTTGATGAATCTTGGTATCTGAATGAGGACGCTGCAAAGATAAGCAATATGTCTAAATAAGAAAAGATGTGAATGCCATTCAGTCTGCAATAAGCTATAACTAATTTGGTTTAGAGGGTGGGGATGGTATTCCCTGAAAGGAGGTTTTTGTATTGAGTGCCATATGTAATCTTCCTGTACCAGTTTTACCACCTGGGAGCCCAAAACAATATTGCACCAAAGGAGAATGTTGAGGGACTGTATTTTGGGACAGATATATAGAGGTATTGGCTGGGGGGTATGAGGTTAAGGAATACTGGCACAGTCATTCTATACTGTTTGTCCGTCCCTATTTCTGAAAGAACTCCTTTTTTTTTTTAACCTTCCAGCCAGTTTTTATTGCATTGTATACTGGGCCAAACAATACCACCTTATCTAAAGCTGAAGCCAAGATTTCAAACTTTACCCATCAGCAAACTTTTGGTTACATATCCAAGCATAGCTTCTCAACACTATAGCAGTAGCTGTGGCCCAAAACACAATATCGCAGAAGTATACGCACTCTTCAAAACATGTTTAGATATCTGAGAAAGGGTACAAACAGTTTGGTTCCAAAAAGAGCTTTCCATAGGAAGAATAGAATCTAATTCCCTGAGACTGCTTATATGACAGAGCATCTGTTTCTAAGTATATGCCTATAATACCTTATACAGTTTATCTGCCTTTTTTAGGGATTGATCACTTGGCATCAGGATAAATACAGGAGCAATTCACGACATCCTCCAGGGCTGACAGTATAGGAGGAATGGGAGAGGAGTGAGGTATAGTCATTTATTAAATGTCATTATATCTCCTCAATTCAGTGGGAACATCTATTTGTTCCCATAAAAATACCTCATTTAACTGGCAAAGATCTAATAAAAAAAATTCTTCCATATGAAGGTAAGAATAAAACTTTTACTCACAGAGAATTGGGCTTGGAAATTTGAAGTAGAAGAAGCCTTATCTCTCCCAAAATCAGAATCAACAGACCCTGTTTCCCCAGGAATAATTTGACAGGGAATGCCCATCTTTAACAAATTCTGCACACCAGGGTTTACTGCCTGTAATACCTGTCTAGCCAAGGTAAGGAACTCATCTTTTTTAGCATTAACAGCTTATATAGAAGAACAATGCTTATTTTAATAGGAGTTCCAGCATAAGAGAACCAAGTCAAAGGAGGGGCACCTACCCAGTCTAATGGTCTCTTGCCCTGGGTACTCTGAGAAGAATCTTCAAGAGTGTCTTCTAGACCCAAAAACAATGGTTCTCCTATACCCGTTTAGAACACTGGAACAGCAGAAGAGGACATGGCTGACTGTGGTTCATGCTGACTGAAAGGAATGCAACAGAGGAAGCCACAGAAGTGAGTGGTCTGAGGAACAATCAATGGCCACTGCAAGTTCTCCCACCTTCAACTTTGGCATAGACTGAATCAATAATAATGGCAAGAACTCCTTGGTAAGTGACATTTTTTTCTTTTGGGCAGCAGGTAAGTTTCCAGTGAGTGTTCATAAGCAGCTGACTTATACTCATAACACAGTCTGTTTCTTTCTCCAGTCTATTAAATTATAAAATGTAAAAGTAGAATAGACTTCCCCTGTCAGTACTGCTCAGTCACTCGCTTGCGCATGAGCGTGCGCAAACACACACACACACACACACACACACACACACACACACACACACACTGACAAAAATAAAATGGCAAGTACATTGTCACAAAGTGAGTTGAATAATTACACTGATATCCAGTTCTCTGCCCATTGCTCCATTAACTTTTTTCCATAAAATTCAAAGTTTACACAAGCAGTTTCACAATTTTTTGCACTAAATTTGTCTAAAATGTCTTAATAAAGACTCTAAGCCAAAAAATAGCAGTCCCTGACAGGAAACATCTGATACTGAGAAAAAATATGATGTTCCTTAAAGGGAAAATTCTCCTTTTAGTCAATAATAAATAAAATGCTATTTTTATAAAAAGGCAATCATTTTAATTTCTGAGTCAAGTGGTCCCCAAATGGGGATTTATCTGCTAGAAACAAAGCTGTTAGCCAATTGTTGTCCCTGTGAAGCCCAAGGGATGTCTCTTCTCAAGAAGGCATGAAAGTACTGAAGAAAACTTCACTTTGACTATTGATTTCCCTCCATAAGATTAGCTCGTCAGCTGTCAGAGTGAAGGAGTTGGGGGGAGCCAGACCCTTTTGAAGCTGGACAATTGCTGCATCCTGGGCAGTAAACAACCCATAAATGAATGAGAGCAAGGAATATCAGAATGAAAAGTCAAAGGTATGTCAGATTAGATTTAATATAATGCTGTATAAACTATTTCATATAGGAAGGAAACACCCTGAGTATGTATAAAGTGTGTGTAAACATTGGCAGAGAAGATATTAAGAAGATCAGATATCCAAAACTGTATACAGATAGCCACAGCCAATGGACTGAAAGTAGGCAAGCTGTGTATGTGGAATCAGTAAGGAAGAACAGGGAAAGGTATGATGAACAAGGCAAACTGCTTTCACAATCTTTCATTTATCCTGTCATTACCTGCTTAATATAATTCAGGGTTGTGGAGAAGTTGGATCTTATCCTCCCACTCAGTTGGCACAAGGTAGAGAATAAAACTAATGATCAGTGTGACACCAGCTCATAATAGAAAATTATTATTGCATGGTAATGACAACAAGATGAGATCTTGTCTTATTTCAGGCATATAACATTTTGCAATCACTTTAAGAAAGGCATCACAGCTGCTGGAGCATGGGTATTAAATTTATATGATTCTCAAAACTGGTCAAATCTGAAGGAAGATGACTAAACTTAATTGGTGTCAGGTAGCCAAAAACTGCCTATATAGTGCATTTTCATATTAGCAATACCTTCTCAAGATGTAAGATATGTTAAAAATCTGTGAATAAATAGGAAACTGTAAAAATTATTTTATTTTTTATTTGCACTTTAAAAATAACAGAAAAGGAATTCTTTTACACTTGATGTATATCTGACTGTGAAGCAAGCTAATTATAACAGTGTACTAGAGAATCATAGGATCAAAGGATCATAGGAGGTTACTAGGCTATTGACCTTGAGGCCCTTATAAGCCTAGCCAAGAGTTTAGCCCATGTTTAGACAAATCAGCACCCGATGCCCCTGTCCAGCAAGGACACGGGTGGAATCCCAGGGGTATATTTTCTGTTTCCCATCCAGTTATCTAGGTTGCACTTAAAAAGGGGTCAAGAGGTACTCTGCTTGATGTGGAGAGGGAGTCTATTCCATAGATGGGGGATTCTCTGGGACACACATCTGTCCCGCCAACAAGTCTTGATGTCACACACCAGGTTGAGGCTGAGAGTGCGGGTTACTTATGTGGAGCTTGACTTGCAGATATTTAGCAGTCCCATCAAGGTGGGGTCCGTGATCATCTTGTATGCCAGACAGAGGTCACCTCTGATGAGTCTGTATGAAACTGTGAAGAGGGATAAGGCTTTTAGCCTGTCTGTATATGGTAGATGTTTGAGGCCCTGGATTCTCCTGGTGAGGAACTTCTGTGATCTCTCCAGCTGCTGTATGTGCTTTGCGAGGTACATGCCAAAAGGGGCATTGTACTCAATAATGGGCCTTATAAGTGAAGAATACAGGGATGTTATGACCTCCTTGTCCCTGGATGAGATACCCTTACTTATGAGGAGGGCCATGTAGAAGGCTTTCTGTACAACGGAAGCAACATGCCAGTCAAAAGTCAGGTTGCTATCAACCTGGGTGCCCAAATCTCTCACAACTGATTGTGTGCTTAGGATGTTGTTATCAATGTGATAATTTGTGGGGAAGACACTCTCCCCATAGGGGATGATGATGCATTTTTTGGTATTCAGCTTGAGGCCATGTTACTGGCACCAGTCATTTGTCTGAGTGAGACCCTTTTGGAGGATGTCTACATTGCTAGGAAAACTGATAACAGCACCCACCTTGTAGTCATCTGCAAACTTGGTCAGCCATAGCCCACTGGTTTTGGCCTGCACCTCAGAAAAATATATCCCAAATAACAGAGGCCCCAAGACTGAACTCTGGGGTACGCCGCTTGTTACAGGTCTACTGCTTGAGATGGCTTCCCCTATTTTGACTATGTGGGTTCTATCAATGAGCCAGTGTACTACCCATTTGGCAATATATTGATTGATGCCTAGTTGAGAGAGTTTAACTATTATGCCTGAGTGGGAAATAGTGTCAAAGGTTTTGGCCAGGTCAAGGTAGGCGGTGTGCACCGTCTTCCCCTCGTCCATGGCATTTGTGACTGGTTAAAAGAAGTCAACCAAATTTAGCAGACATGACCTGCCCTTGATGAAGCCATACTGTGTGGGATCAAGTGATTGGAGCTTGCCAATGCCCTTGTTAATGAGGTCCATGATAATCCATTCCATGGCCTTGCAGATCAGGCTAGTTAGGCTGATGGGTCAATAATTTCCTGGATCAGTGGATGCTCCACATTTGCATAAAGGGATGACAGTGACTGTCCTCTACTCAGCTGGGATGAATCCAGTACTCAGGCTTTGGTTTAATAAGGTGCCTAATGGTGCTGCAAGTTCCTGCTTGAGTTCACATAGGATGCAGCCTGGGGTGTTATCGGGTCACATGGAGCCTGTATTTTTTGCCTTTGAGAGAGCAGTGATGACCTGTTCCCTAGATATAAGGGGAAGGGGGCAAGTACTGGATGCTTCCTTTGAGGTTGCAGACATATGTGAAGAAGGCCTTATGATTGTCTCTAGTAGATGTGACCAATTTAGACTCAAAGTTTGCTTTGGAGGATTTCACTAGTGGTCTTATTTGCTTGTTCAGGCTAAGGAGACATTGCCATCCATTGGGCACCTGCTCTTTCTTGGTCTTGGACAGCATTTTATTTCCTTTCGTAATAGAGTTTATTTATTGCAGATGTCCACCAGACAGGTTTACTCTTGCTTGCGGAGGATGATTTAGTCCTGTTGGGTATTCCTGATTCCATGCATCTATATAAATGCTTGTATAGTGCTTTTGTGTAGTTTTGAATATTGGTACCAGTTCTTACACAGGGGGAGGGGGGGCTATCAAGCTGCTTATACCATCCCTCAGGAGGCTGTAATAATCTTTGGAGAAGTTTTTATGTCTGATCCTAGCTATAGGGGGGTTAGGGGAGATGGTGCCTTCAAAAGTGATCTCTTTGTGGTTAGATCATACTGGGGAGGATGATACTATAGGGATTCTGCAGTGGTTACTCATGTTGGTTAATAGCAAGTCCAAGATATTATCACCTCTTGTGGGGGTATTGACTAGCTGTTCCAAGGCATTTGCATTGACAAAATCAAGGAATCTTTGGGCATTTGTCTTCTGTCATGAGTAGTTCTTCCAATCTATATTTGGGAAGTTAAAGTCACCCAGAATCAGGGTAAAGGGTTGAATCTTGATAGATTCAAACAGGTCCAAATAGGTGGATTAGGCATCTTGAGTCAGATTTGGGGGGGCGGTAGCTGGCTATGATTTGAATAGGGGTCTTGTCAATGGTTAGCTGCACTTGGAGTGTCTCCTGCATGTAATACTGTTTGACCAGCCTGGAGGTGGTGTGAAGGGGGGGTTAGGGGAGATGGTGCCTTCGAAAATGACCTCTTTGTGGTCAGATCATACGGCATTTGTATTGACAAAATCAAGGAATCTTTGGGTATTTGTTTTCTGTCATGAGTAGTTTTTCCAATCTATATTTGGGAAGTTAAAGTCACCTACAATCAGGGTAAAGGGTTGAATCTTGATAGATTCGAACAGGTCCAAATAGGCGGATTAGGCATCTTGAGTCAGATTTGGGGGGCGGTAGCTGGCTATGATTTGAATAAGGGTCTTGTCAATGGATAACTGCACCTGGAGTGTCTCCTGCACATCATACTGTTTGACCAGCTTGGAGGTGTGTATGTCTTTAATGTATTTTGAAGCTCCACCTCCTTTGGCTTTACTGCCAAACAAAATAAGGAAAACAAGCTAAAAAATAGAAAAAAAAAATGAAGGTTAAGAGATGCATTCTCATTTTTGAATCTGCAAGGTATGGCTTATTATGCTACCTAGTAACTACCATCATGATCTGTTGATTTACTGTGCCACATGGCTTTGCAGATCTCCTATGGAGCACATTTATCATTAAAATAAAAAAAATCACATTTTTGAGTTATCTAGATTTTCTGTCATGCTTATTTCAATTGTGTATGTGCACTGGGAGTGTGTATCATTGCAGTAAGTTCTTTGTTAGAGGAAGTCTGTCACTACTATCCCCAAGTCTGAGGTTCGGTAACCTCAGAGTTAGTATAAGTAACAAGGATGGAGAGAGTGCAGCTCCCATATTAGGTAGTACAGTGGGGAGAAGCCCCCCACCCCTGAAATAAAACATCTGAGTGCCAACATAGTGAATTTTGACATTTACTATATCCAACGTTTAGCTTTTGAAGCTGGGGTACTCACAAGTAACGTTTTTCATTCCTGATAGGAAACCCATGGATAAAGGTTAGTGGAAGAACCAGAAAGGGAAGAAGAGTCTGCTGTAGCTAAATAGGAATTTGAGCCTATTAATTTGGGTGAAAGACAGGACACAGAATAGGTGGAAGGAAGGGGCAAGGGTGGAGACAATAAAGTGCAAAGAGTCAAGTAGAAGAGTGATAAAGCATGTGAAGGCAAGACATACACAAATCAAAAGGGAGTTGACAGAAAGAACCAAAGTGAGTAACAATGTTTTTTTTAAATACTTTGCAGAAAGAAAGGGAGAGATAGAACTGGCTTGGCCAAATAAAGATGAGAGAGGGGATAAAGAAGACAGGGCACAAGAAGGGGAAACTGCATGAATGTTTCACTTCAATCTCCATGAAGAAAGGGAAGGCACGATGCCATGCTGGAAGGATGATAGCATACAGTGGAGAGAACAGAAGATGGACACCAAGATGGAGGGGGGGGTGGGAGAAAATGAATGGATTGCCCTAAGGGATGATAAGAAACAGGACCCAACAAGGATCCTCAGGAATCTAGCCAATGAACGATGGATCTCTTGAGGGAGATCTTCATCAGATCACTTGCCAGTAATTATGGACCTGAGAGATACAATATGGCAAAAGTGGCACCCTCATAGAAAAAGGGCGAACAAGCAAAATACTTGGAATTGTAGACTAGTATATGACTGCAGTGTCACAAGAAGAAAATCCTGAGGGAAAGTTGTTTGCTTTAACAGAAGCTAGCAATTCCCAGCATTACACTGAACATGGCTTAAAGGGGACGGGAATTTTCAGTTATACTTTATACAGTTTTATGACTAATTTACTACAATGGCCCACCTGGACTTCTTAAAGGATTTTGCATCTGTTCCTCATAGAACTTTGTAAGAGAACTACAGAGGCTGAGGATATTCCAAGACTGAGGAAATGAACTACAGTACAGCGAGAGAGCATATGTCACAAGGGGATGTAGTGAGATAGATGTTTTAAAGAAGAAGGAATGTGATCAAATACATAACTCTGGAACTGACACTAGATCCATTAGTCTTCACCGAGTACATTCCAGAGATATACAAATGAGAAAAAAATTGTGTGCAAATTCTTCATATACAAATGAGAAAAAAAAATCGTGTGCAAACTCTTCATAAACAACAAAATGATAAGTTTTGCAGATAGGCATTGGGGAAACAAAAGCTAAGCACATGGAGAGAAAGGAGGTAGGTGAAATTAAGTATAAATAAATACAAAACACAACATCCCTGGAGTGGCGTCAGCAGGGGTATTGCAGCCAATGCTAACAGAGTACGAAAATGGTTTGCAGGTGTTTATTACATCTGGCCTCAAGTATCAGAATCTGAATGAGAGGGTTGTGGAGGCAGTAAACTAAATATTGTGGTGTCTTCTCTGCCAGTTAGACTAAACTCCAGCATCAAAGAGGTACTGCATCTGCTCTAACAGGCCCTAGTCAAGTTAGATCTTGAGTATTCTTTGGAGGTATACAGGCCATATAAAGATGGGGGTATTAGGCTGATAAAAGAAGTTCACATGAAAGCCAAGAGGGTTATGTAGAATCGATTGGAAAGGACGTAATTTAAATTTAGGTGATTGAAGGACTTCTTAATAAAGGTCAAAAGGGAAGGGGGATTGGGACATGATATGGATGTACAAAGTCATGTCTCTGTGAGAATCCTGTCTCAAAGCTGATGGTCAGCCAGGTGAAAGAATAAGGGTAATACGCTGCCTGTGAAAGCACCTGTGGACTAAGCTGTAATTCCTTTTGTCTGACAACAAAGAAAACTCACCGTAAGAACTATACATAGGCCAGTACAATTGAAAGTGTAAGATCAGCCATTGGTGGTTACAACAGCAGCATACTTGAAATGCTACACCTAAAGAAATCCTAATCCCCCACGGCACACAATCCAGAGATCACAACCTCATTACCATAATTAGCAGAACATGGTGGAGGGACAGGTTCATCTCCCCAAAGCTGCCCATACTCTGGAATAAGATTCCCATTCATGTCAAGCAGAACACCTCACTGGCCGTCTTCAAGAGAAATCTTGACAAGTGGATGGTAACAGGTAGTTCACTCCAGGGATCATTCTAGTTACACAACTGGATATGGGCACTGTGAACTAACATCGGGTGACACTGTACCTGAGCAATTTGTTTTGGAGGGGCTAGGCTTGTAAAGGCTCCAGGGCCATTAGCCTAGTACACACCTATGAACCTGTATGTAACTGACAAGTGTTAGTCTGTGTTTTGTATTGCAGACATGGTATGTAAGTGAAGGTATGGTATGATATGTGTGCAGTACAGTAGAATACAGTGTGAATGGATATATATGTGTTCTCTGTGTGATGTGATAGGAGTTGCAATAGCTACAATTAAATGAATGTGCCACTCTATTAATACTGTGGTGTAGCAGCTGTGGTCTAGGCATGATCCTTGCTTTAATTCCAGAGGTTTAACAGTTTTGACCTTGTTTTCCAGGTAACTTCTATGTCAGCATCCTGTACCTACAGGGCATGGGTAATAACCAGTGCACATTCACCTATGTAGATGTCAACAAAATAAAGGGAACACAACACATAAAGGTGAAGGGGACATGCTGTACAGAAAGAACAACAACGGAAGGCACAGACAGCAGACTATAGGAACCACTTACTCCCTTACTCTGATGTCAACTGCTAATAAAACAGATGTATTTTAAAATTTAATAATGTTTTATTAATGTGGAGGTATTAGCTTTGATAGTTCATGTGTAAACAGGTCATCAGGAGGCAATGGTGAAACAATAATAGCCATGGCCATAAAGAAAGTATACATATACATATAGACAGACACATACACACACACACACACACACACACACACACACACACACACACACACACACACACACACACACACACACACACACACACACACACACACACATAGGGAGTGCAGTTATTAATGCAGAACAAGTTCTATATTTTGTTTTAATAGAAAACACTGCATTTACCTTATTTCTCAGATACTTCAAAGAAATAGTCCCCTCTCTACAGTAATAAAACATTTGAAAGAATGAACCTCAATTTATAATTATACAGATGAAAAGGAAATTCAGCATGCAATACCCCCCCATCAACACACATATTTTTGAAGAAAGTATCCCCCTACTCTGAAGTGTACTTAGTATAAAAGATTGTTTTTCATTTGCCGTGAAATGCATATTGCTTACTGAACACAGGTATTAAACATTACATTTAAAACCCCCTATATTCATTGAAATGTGACTTATTATTTGTGCCTTTGTATTCAGACTGGGCAATATGGAACATAAAAATGATAAAAACATGACCCAAGATCAGTATTTCAAGTTATTTTGTAGAACATAAAGTGTAGTTAAAGGTCATGAAAGAAATCAGACATATATTCCCCTTACTTTTTCAATAGGATGTGGGCAGAAGCAAGGGTATAATAGTAACAAAACAATGAGGGTAAGTTGACATAGCAACCCACTTCCTTCACAACCAGCACATACTATTAATAGAAAAAACAGATATATATGTGAGTATATACTTCACTGCAGGGGCTTTTTCATGTCCTTTTCCCAACAAGAAAAGAAACAATGAGATGATGAAAAACCAAAGCAACATTTGTAAAGTAAACAGAACTTTCATATTTTGTACATCTGGCAAATGTATTACATTTATTGATTGAAGTTTGTTAACCAGGTAATACACTGGGTACATAGACTACTCTAGGACCCTTTTCAGCCATGATAAAGGCCCCTGGTCGGCCATAATATGTAGTATGAGAGCAAAAGTAAGTTATTATTATATTTGTTGCACTATAATGTGTGCATGTACATAGCATGTATATTCTATGCATTATATTTAATATGCATATGTACAGTATAGCATGCACATGTATGATGTGCAAATGTGTAGTATACACACCTATTACAGCTTCACAGGTTCATAGGTGTGTACTAGGCTAATGGCCCTGGAGCCTTTACAAGCCTAGATCGTAGGATTACTCTGGCATTGTGCCACCCGACCTTAGTTCCCAGTGCATCTGTCGAGTAAAGCCACCGGAGTGATCCCTAGGGTGAATTTTCTATTTCCCATCCACTCATCAAGATTTTTCTTGGAGAGGGCCAGTGAGGTGCTCTGCTTGACATGTATGGGAAGTCTATTCCATAGCATGAGCAGTCTCTGGGTTATGAACCTCCAGCATGTTCTGTTGATTGTGGTAATCTGGTTGAGGTCTCTAGAGTGTGTGGTGTGGAGGGATTACGATTTTTTTAGATGTAGCATTCTAACAGAGCTGGGTCAGACATGATTTTCTAAGTCAAGCAGAGAGCACCTCTAAGTAGGTGATATGAGACAGAGAAGACTTGGAGTTTTTTGAGTCTGTCCATAAAGGACAAATGTTTAAGGCCTAGGATCCTCTTTGTGAGGTACTTCTGTAGCCTCTCCAGTTGTTGTAAGTGTTTAGTGAGGTATATGCCAAATGGGGTATTGTACTCTTATGATTTGGCCTAATGAGGGAAAAGTAAAGGGAGACAATGACCTCTTTCTTCCTGGATGCAAAACCCTTAGTAATTACATTTGCCACATAGAAGAACTTTCTGACCACAGTGACAATGTGGTGGTCAAAAGAGAGTTTGCTGTCAACCTGTGTTCCCCGATCTCTTATAATGCCTTCTGTGTTCAGTGGACTACCATCAATGTGATAATTCATGGGAACTGGGTTTTTCCCAAAGGGGATGACAACATATTTTTTGGCATTGAGCTTAAAGCCATGGTTCTGACACTAGTTGTTGGTCTCAATGAGGCCTTTCTGTAGGATGTCAATATCACTTGGGGAGTTAATAATAGCTCCTGACTTGCAATTGTCTGTGAACTTTGCCAGCCAGAGTCGCTTCTTGTTGGCCTAGACTCAAGAGAAGTAGATACAAAACAGGAGAGGATGCAGGACCGAACCCTGTGGGACTCTACTCTTGACTGGTCGGCAGTCTGACTTGGAGTCAGCTACTTTCACACTGTGGGTTCTACCTGTGAGCCAATTTGCAACCCACCTAGTGATATATGGGTTAATGTCTAGCTTAGTGAGTTTTTCTATGATTCCTGAGTGGGGAATAGTATCAAAGGCCTTGGCCAGATCAAGGTAGGCAGTATGAACCACCATGGCTTCATCCACAGCTCTGTTGACTGACTCAAAGAAGTTGCCCAAGTTGAGCAGGCATGATCTACCCTTCACAAAACCAAATTGTGCACATGTATAGTGTGCACATCCATAGGCTACACACAAACAACCTTCAATCTTCCATCACCAAAATGTGTAACTTCCTTTGCTCATGTAGAACAACTGGGTAAATTTTGTGACATTTATTAACAACCTACTAACAGCAGCAGCATGGTTAAATATCTGCTTTTATACTTATAAAAAGTTCTTTTGATGAATTAATATCAGTTAGTATTGCTAACCATGCCTGTTTGTTAAATAATTCTAATATAGAGCAGTATGGAACATGGACTTTTTAAGACAGAAAATGAAAAATGTTCCTCATAATGAGGTACAGTTGAGAGGTATGTGCACATGAACAGAATAAACATGTATGTAGATACATCAGGATGAGTGATTATCCAAATGAATTCCTGAACCTCTAGGCCAAAGGACGGATTGGCAGAGAGGAAACCCTGTTGAACAAAAAGTTTAAGTCTCCTAAAGAAAAAAATATGTAAGTGGAATAATATCAATCCTTCAAGAAGTAGAGCTCCTTAATCAGTTTCAGGTGGGATGCAGTCTTGCCTTCTTTAAGGGGTTAGGGGTAAGATATGCCCTGTTGTAGTTCATAGAACTAAAGCCCACTGGTTACAGGTATATGGAACATCTCAGATACCTTTTGAAGCTAATTCTACTGACACAGGGTACTAGTCTATCTGCAAGGAGACCTAATCTCACTTGAAGCTAGTAGAAGGCTTCCCATATAGCATTTTTATCTCTGACTGTTGAAGCGAGCTTGAATTCAGTAGGCTCCAGTATAAAAAAATGGCCTCACCCAAAATCCCAAGAAGACAAAAGCTCAGAAGTTGCCATGAAGGGGAGTTGGACACCCTACAGGACCTCAGGTAAGGTTCTCAACTCCCTTACCTTTTACCCATAGAAAAGTAGTAAACATCGGACCTCAATGATAGAGGGTGTTAAAGATCAGTAATGTCTCCCAAATAATTTGATGTGGACTAGGCTAGAGAACAGGGATCCGAAGAAGTGATGCAACTAACCCAGAACATTTCCTTTAAAACCTGTGATTCCAAATAGTAAATAAGGCCTGCATCTGCAGAACTCAGTCTCAGGAAGGCTGGTCCTATGTTAGCATCAGATGGCAAATCCTGTTCCCATCAGGAAAGAGTGGCCTGCTCACTCATATCCTCAGAAAGGACAGGTGTGGACAGACTTAAAACACAAGCCTCAGAATCTCATTCCACTAAAATAAGACCACAGGAGACTTCTCACCTTAATGCCACAGGGTTCTGGGAAGGTGAGGGAGGACTCCCTGTTAGGTATATGGGCAGATACTTCTCCCACTTAGCAAGTCACAAAATGAATCATGTTTTAATCTAAGAAGGGGGTGCGTCATCAGGAAAAACTTGCAAAGCCAGAATGGAGACCTAGAGAACAGGATGAAGTTTGATTGATAGATGATCATCTGACTGAGCTCCTCACCCCATCATCTATTCTGATGGGACTGGGTAGGTAGTAGCCTGAAGGCTCCAGTACAGTTAGTATGGCTTCATCAGATCTGCTCTTGAACCCTTCCCCCAACTCAAGGAGGTCTGATAATGTGAGAAAAAACTTGTAAGAACAAAAAACAAAATGCAAACAGAACGACCAAAACCTGTACATGTAGAACTAGTAAAAAGTAGTAAAAAATATACAAGGATCTCTGTACCATTTTATTTCACTACTATATGCTTTCATCTCACATAGACTTAACCACACTAAAATAAATTTGTTGAAACAACCAAGCTTTTAAACCCAAGGTTACTAATCAGATCTCAAATCCAATCAACAGATAATTAGTCAATGAATGATCCTTAAAACTGTACTAAGATAAAAGAAAAAAGTAAAACGTAAAACAGTGCAAAATATTTATTCAACTATTAATAACATAAAAATATAATGAATTATATTTGTTATACATGAATGCATATAAATACAATACCTAAACATAAATAACTTGAATGGTTTCTAACATTATTTACCTAACCACCAATATATATATATATATATATATATATATATATATATATATATATATATATATATATATATATATATATATAGATATATGTAGCAAAGTCCGTAATATTAAATACTTTTTTCAATTATTCACACGGAACCAAGTCATATCAAATGTGCTTTGTTCTTTAAAGCACAAAGTAAGGATATACTATCATTTAACCCTGGTTCTTCACATGCATTTAACCTAACCTGTCAATTGAATTCCTTTAATTCAAGCTTGCTATTCATATCACCTCCCTGATTGTTGTACATCACCCTATCACAAAAAAAGTACATTTCTTAAAATGAATTCATTTCCGTGTATGTCTACTCAGGATGTTTTTGTTGTTACATTTGCAAATATCCTGTCCCTAAGCCTTCTTGTGGTTTTGCCCACATAGAAGGCTGTACAAGATGTGCATGTTGCTAGGTAAATTACAGATTTGGTATTGCAGTTAACTAAGCCAGGGCAACCTATATGTGGCAATTTGCTTTTTTTCACGTTTCTGGCTATAGTGATGCATTTATTACAGTGTCTGTAAACACTTGGTAGGTTAGGTTAAATGCATGAGAAAAACCAGGATTAAATGACTGTGTGTGTGTGTGTGTGTGTGTGTGTGTGTGCGTGTGTGTGTGTGTGTGTGTGTGTGTGTGTGTGTGTATATATATATATATATATATATATATATGGCTTCAGTTTATAATCTCAAAATACTAAAATATTGAATTTTAATTTAAGCCTTCAGAAATGTAAACCAAAAAAAAAAAGGTTTACATTTTGCCAAACAGAACATCGGAGCTATAAAAGCGGAGCTATGAAAGCGGAGCAGACTCACATATTACAAAATTAACATATGCCAATGGCTAAATATACAGCCAATAGCATAAGAAAAGATGCACAGCACCTAAAATACAACATTTAACGTCATGTCCACAGTAACGCAAAGTACAACTGCAGGGCATGTGTGCGCAAATGGGAACACAAGGAAAATATATCCAAATGTCATAAAATCACAATGTAATACAAATCATGATTGCACCATAATACTCAATGGTATGCATGGTACACCACAACCAAGCTGCAAGGGTTGCTAAGGGTCTGTGACAGTGTTTGGCGCGGTAATTATGAATTAGTAGTCAATGCTATGCAAATGAGGCAAGTAATAGTGAATTGCAAACGTCCCACCAGACTAAGGTTGTACCATACAGTGCAGCGCTACAACACCAAGGAGTGGGTTGGAGGTATACATGACATCAGCAGTGGGGTGTGCCACCATAGCTGTAAGCACATTGGAGCAATGCAAATCCAGGCTGCCCATTGCTAAGCAAAGCTGTAGGATAGGGGTGGGGGTGTAGGTATAGCATCATTTAGCTGAGAGCACACATGGTGCCCGAAAGCACGTGTACGTGGATGAAAACGTGCCCAAAACCTGGTAAGTGGATGCATGCGCTGCACACCACAGCTCAAACAGGAAGGGTAGGGGAAGAAAATAAGGAAATGCTGCAGTAGGGTAATTGGAGTACAACAGAGCAATTAACACCTATTAACTCACAGTGGGCAATCAATGGCAGCTAACAAGTCTGCTCGCAGCAACCTGCAGAACAGGATAGGGGAGGTATTGGATTGTAAAGAAAAGAGAACTGTCACCGCAGAGCAAAGCAAACCTGCAGTAGATCGGCAAGAGAACACATTTTGCAAGATAAGCCAGGTTTTGGAAAGTACAAAAGAAAGCAGGCTGCTGGATGCATGCCAGAAAATGGGAGGGGAAATGCTAAGAAATGTTAAGGGAAGGACAAGAGGTAATCCATGGCAGCTAAATGTAATTCAACACCAAAGGCACCACAATATCAGTCCCTGAGGTAAAACCCTGCAGCTCCGATTGTAAATACACACCCTATGACATCATCAGTGTTCAAAGCACAATAGTATAAAGTGTGAAGGCACCTCACACACACCTGTGTATTCCCAAACACTGCACCATCTGTGTAAACAGATGGGGAACTTTTACAATGTACATGTTGGGAGCTGCCATAGCTGTGATTCATCACCATGTGTTAGAGACTGAAGGTGTTGTGGAGGATGATGCTGACAACCACCGCAGGCCCCGGAGGAGGAGAAGAGTGTACAGACCAAGGGTAACCTACCAGGGGCTACATGATCTGGAGATAGTAGAGCATTACAGGGTAGACAGGGACATCTTACAACAAATAGTTGAGCTGTGCCAGCCACACCTGAGATCCAGAAACAACAGAGGGGAACCCATCCCAGTGGACATGAAGATATATGTAAGCTTGAGAATGCTAGCCACAGGTACCTTTCAAAGGCCAACTGGAGATATAATGGGGATGTCACAGGCATCATCATCCAGGGTACAACACCAGTTCCTGGATGCCATGTTACCACATGCCAATGAGCATATATACTTCCCCCGAACTCAGGTGGAGTTGGCCAGCAATATGCGTCTCTTCCACCATGTGGCACACTACCCGGAGGTACTGGGTGTGATAGACTGCACGCACATATATATCAAGTCACCACCCGGTGAGCATGGTAGGCGCTAGATAAACTGCAAGGGATACCACTCCATCAACTGCCAGGTCGTGTGCAATGCCCAGGGCATTATCATGGGTGTGAGTTGGCAGCCCTGGAAGCTACCATAACTCCCACATCTGGCATGCCTCACAGCTGTATTAGGTATTTATCAGGGGGGACTTCCCATATGGCCACCTTGTGGGGGATGCTGGCTATGCACTGGAGCCGTGGATGATGACTCCCATCAGAAATGCACACACACCCATGCAAGAACGCCATAATGAGGCACATGCTCAAACCAGAATCATCATAGAGTGTGTGTTTGGGATGCTGAAATAATGGTTCCATTGCTTGGACATATCTGGTGGAGCCTTGCAGTACTCTCTAGGCACGTGTGCCCACATCTTCATAGTATGTGCCATGCTACATAATATGATCCTGCGGAAACAGCTGCAGCAGGAACATAATGGTGAAGGCCCTCACAGCCCACCACAATTGCCAAGGCCATCACAGGCACAGAGGGATTCAGACCACGAACACCCTGTGCCAGCCCCAGTAGGCAGACGGAGGCGTGCCCAATATGCCCACGCCTTGGCAAAGAGGGAACGTATAGCACATACGCTGACAGTGTAGGCCCTACGGACTGACACACCTCTCCACCTGCACACACTGTAAACTGGATGGCACACACACACGACCACCTGTAAATTGTAATGTATAGGTGGCCTACTGTGTGAATCCTACATAGGCAACCCTCACCCATTGCACACAAAACAGCTATTGGAACAAGGAAAGTCAACACCTGAACAGTACATGCACCTAACAGCATATGTTGATAATGTAGGTATAGGTTCCTAGGTACATCGGTAGGTACATGCCCGATTGTCAGAGGCCAGTCATCAGCCGAGGCAAACAGTGTCTGCTGTCGCCATGTGAAATCATAGCTGTTGTATAATGGAATAGACGGTGATGTTACAGGTTTTGTTTGCAATAGTCCCTTATCAGACGGTTGAGATGACAGGTACACTCACATGTAGAACCACATACTCTAGCTGTCACACACAATCCACGGGGGACATGAATTCAAAATATCTGTGTCTCTCCAAATAGCAGTTGCAATTCCTCACAACAAAACACATAAAGGCCGTCTCCCTCGAAGGTAGGGCAAAAGGGCAACGCCCAAGTGGAGTATTCAATTATACCCCACTGTTGCCACGTAATTGGCGAATGGAGTAGTTGCACAGCTGATGTGCATGTAATAATTTACTCAGGAACACCAATTGGTGGCAGGATACCACATGTTACAGGTATCTACGTATATAAGGATGCCTTGCCATACATTCAAACCGTATGCTCATACCATACAGGAAAGGTGTAACAGAGATATTTATGAAGACTCAGAATGCTAACAAGGTATGTAGAACACTCAGTATGTTAGTGTATGTAGAGCCTGTTTTGTATTAATGAAAGTGTACATAATGCATAAAGTGGGAAAAGGTATTATGTAGTGATGTCTTGTTGAGCATAGTAACGGTTGTAGAAATTGTGTGTCCTGCTGCGGGCCACAAGGCAAACATCTCATACACCACAAGGGATGCTACATGAGGGCTTTAAACACAACAATTCCACACCACCCGCCGTCAGTGATAGGGTTTGTCCAACAAGTATGTGCCATAACAGGGGATAGTATTATGTTGATATACTGTCACAGTAGGCATGTGTATAGGCATATAATGAGAATAACATGCCTAATGTGGTCCTGCTGTGCAAGTATGTTTTGCATTATGGGATAATGTTTAAAATATGTGTAATGTACAGTATTGTAGGTAGATGTGTCAGATATTTTACACAGCATAACTGTTATATCATGCAAACAAAAGGTATGTCTATTGGCATGTACAATACACAATAACAGGATACATATGGCTTGTAGTCATGGGACAGTGTAACAGCATGATAGCTAATTGTAATGGAAGAGCTACTCAATTATCCATGCACAAAGGACATGTAATAGCTTCACAGGTTCATAATTAGGTACTATGCTGTCTGGCCAAGTCCATTTGCAAGCCCAACTGCAGTGTGTTCACCAATGGCACCTCCCTAGGGTAGTGTCCTGTGTCTGTGACCAGCAGAGCCATTTGTTACCTGCACCTGTGTACAGTACAGCCACTGCAGTGATCCCTGGCGTACATGTCTGTCACCCATCCACCCATCAAGGTATCTCATGAAGAGTACTAGTGAGGGTCCCTGCTTGATGTACATAGGAATCATGTTCCAAAGCATGGTGAGTGTCCGGTTCAGGAATGTGTCCCTCAAGCACGTCCCACTCATCGTTGCATTTGTGTACATATCCCTGTGCATGTTGCTCTCAGTGGCTTTTGCTTATGTTGTGTATGTGAAGTATATCCATCAATATTCTTGTGGACATGGGGCCTGTATGTTCAGCAGAGGTCACCCCTGTGTATGCAGTATGCAAATGTGTAGAGTTGTGGTGTCTGTAGTTGTGCTGGACGGTCACATACGTCATTCTTTGGAGGTCAATAATCCCCATGGTGTGTTAATGTTGTGGTATGTAAAGCCGTTGCTGTTCTGTAAGATACACCCCAAAAGGGGTGTCGTACCCTTGAATGTGTTTCATACTTCAGGAATATAGAGGTACGAGTGCCTTTTTTCCAGCTACAAACCCATTACAGATTAGGGTGGCCACGTAGAAGGATATCCACGCCACATTGGCAATATGGTTATCAAAGGAGTGGGTGCTATATACGTGTGTACTAAGATCCCGTATAATGTCACATGTATGTAGGGGACTACCACCTATGTGATAGTCAGTGGGTGATTGGTGTAATCCAAAGGGGATGTCTATGCACCTTGTCTCATGCAGCTTGAGGCCATGTTATTGACACCAGGTATCTGTCACAGTGACACCCTTATGGAGGGTGTCTGTATCAGCTGGTGGATCAATTATGGCTCCTTGTTTGCAGTCATCTGGAAACCTATTCAGGGAAAGTCCCTCTGTGCTAGCCTGTACCTCAGGGAAGCATATACCGAACATGAAGGGCCCTATGACAGAAGACTGGTGTACGCCAAGTGTAACTGAATTACTGTAGGTACTATGGTATGCTACCCTCTCTGTGTGAGTCCTGTCCGTGAGCCACTTTGCATAACATCTCGAGACGTAGGGGTTGATATGCAGGTGGATGTGTATATTGTCAATACCAGAATGGAGAATGGTGCTGAAAGCCAATGAGAGGACAAGGTAGGTTGTGTGGACCACCTTACCATCATCAACTACCCTGGTAACTGTATCAAAGGAGTCCACCAGGTGTAGGAGCCATGGTCTGGCCCTAACAAATCCAACCTGGGTGGTATCAAAGGTCTGGAGCCCACCAATGTCTCTGTAAATGACTTCCATGATGATGTGCCCCATAGCCTTGCAGAACAGTCCAATCAGGCATATAGGGCAATAGTCCCTCTGGTCCATTGTGGCGCCACCTGTGTGGAGTGTGATAACTGTTGCTGTGCACCATTCAGGGGCCACAATGCCTGATACAAGGTTATTAGTGAATCTGGTGGCCAGGTGGGGAGCCATGTCATTCTGAGGTTTGAGTAAATTGCAGCCTGGGATGTTGGACGGTCACATGGCGTCTGTGTTCCAGGCCTTAGAGAGTGCAGGTTGGAACTGCGTAGTTGTGACCGCAGGGACTCTGCATTGTTCCTGTATAGATTTTGGCCCTGTAGGGAGTGAGAGGGGTATAAAGCTAGCATTGAACCTATCTGCCAGGATGTTGCCAATATCAGTCGGTTCTGTAATGTTCCTGCCTAACCATCATTTGTCAGAGCAGATGTGGGTATTACCATCAAGTACTGAAGTACTGACATACCTCCATAATGCTTTGTGGTAGTCCTTGGAATGTGTTGCAGTAATGTTTACGTAGCTAGCTTTGGAGGATGTAATAAGGGATCCTGGATTACTACTGAGGCTGACCAGGGAGCTACCCCACCCATGGGATTGTACTCCACTTTGCAACAGCCTCCACCTTTTGTTGTACATTATGTCCATGGAACTGGACCCCTAGAGTGGCGTCCGTTATCTGGAGGGCACCATCATGGCTCTGTTTGGGATAGCATGATCCATGCAGTCATGTAAGTGCTAATGAAGTGCAGTGGTATATGTTTCAGCGTTTGTAACAACATTGTCCATCTGCACGGGTGTCATGACATTTACTACCACTGTCATAAGACGTCTGAAGTAGGCCTTGTAGAAATCTTGTATTGTGTATTCCGTGAAAGGTGTGGTGCCAGGATGTGGATAACAAGGGTGATTAGCATACGTGCGGAAACTACCAATGAGGGGATAACCCCAGGTGTGGAACACCAGTCACATGTTGGTAATGTCTATGTCTAGGATATTGTTGGCCTTGGTGGTGATGTGTATGGGTTGATCCAGCCGATTGTAGGTTATGAATCCCAGAAAGCATTGGCCTAATGTGTCGGTACATGAATAGTTATCCCAGTTAAGTGTGGTGTAGTGTCAGTCTCATATCAGTAGTTCCTGTCTGAACCCTACTGTCCAGTACACCAAGAAATGAGGGCGGTAACCATGGGGTATGGTGTGGAATCCGTAGCAAGTTACAATGTGTATAGCAGTTCTGACCACAGTTAGTTGCACGTGGATTACCTCTGATGCATTGTGCTAAGTAACCAGCCTGGAGGTGTGTACATCCTTGTGAAATATGGACACACCTCAGCCGTGGGTGTTCTGGTCCTGGTTACATGACTGAAAGGTGTGGTCTGTGTATAACCTGTCAGTGCAAGTGTGCTCTCTGGAGCCTAGAGGCAGGTCCCAGTCACTGCAGCTATATCGAAGTGGTCCATTATAAGGAGTGCCTCGCCTGAGTGCGTTAGAGATGAAGATGCTAAGCATTGAGTAACATTACCCCAGGTATTGCTTGCCTGTTCCTGTTCTCGTGGTGAATATGTTATTGGAAACTGTCCAAGACAGGCAATATAGGAGCAGCAAGAGCCTTACATGTTATCTGTAATCCCAGGACCGACAGGTGCAGGTCATCTATGCCAAAGCATCGTGTTTTGTTGACCATGTCATTCAAAGCAGACAGATACTGGATGCCTGTAGAATGACAGCAGAAGCATAGGCAACTGTTGAAGTGAAACATTCAGTCGTTGCACAGTGGTATCAGTCTGGATGAATGCAGAATGCTTCTCAGGGCTTTGGCGATACCTTCCTGGGCTACAAGACTGGAGAGCTATTGCATGTCCCTGTACATGTAGTCCCGGAAGTTACATCTCAGGGCAGTCACACTAACATGCAGAATGACAGTCAAATTGTACCTGGTGATGTGGCATGAGTGCATAGGTTATGTTGCGGTTCCTGTTACCCGACAGCCAGATGTAAGCGACTATCACCTTGTGTAGCCTGCTGAGTGGGACATCAGTGTGTCCTTCTACAGAGTCACCTATGACTGGTGTGTTGGGTATGTTATAACACCCTATTGGCTGTAGTTGATGGGCACACATGAGTCTGTGGGCTATAAGTAATTGGTGTTGTGTTTGGTGATGGGGCTGCCTCTATTGCCCTACACAGAGAGTATGGAAAGGTTCTGCAAATGTCGTAGTCATACTATGTGTGGCCTGTGGTGGTGGAGATCTAGTGAGACTATGTGATGAGTGGGGTGTGTTGCAAATGTTTAACATCCCCACATGAATGTCAGGTTCAGTCTGGGTTGGAGAGAGCATTACCCCCAGCATGGCTACATATGTGTATCTCCCCTAGGCTGTAGTGTCACATGTTGGGAGGTGAGCATTGACTGTGTGCATGAGACAATTGCTATATTGCCTCATGTTTGCCATATTCATCATATAGGCAGGCAATAACACTGACACTTGGACATGCCTGTATATTCAACCATGTCTCACAAGATATGTGAGGTACGTTTGTACAACAGCTGTTGTACTGTAAGCAAGCTGGAAATGTAAGGACAAACAGTGTACTTGTAGGAAATGAGTTGGAATGGGTGCTATAGTAATTAGTAGCTCATGAAGTGTTTACATGTTCTGAACAGGTGCTGAGCAGGACTATGCAATACAGATAGGGTGTTAGATAATATAAACCCACTGCAACCCACAAGTGGAGACACCAGTCATAATGTGAGGCACTGCACTATTACCCTGCTGAGTATGGTCTGCAAGTCCATGAACCTTTATCAACATAGATGTTAGCAGTACAGATGTAGATGACAGTACGGATGATTTCACACTGCATAGCATACCTGTGACAGGTCATAGGACATCATCACCCATACTGTGTTCTAGCTACACTGAGTATACTAGATGTACCTTTGTATGTCACAGGAGTGTTCTATCAGTGGCCTATTGACAGAAGCAACACTACAAAAGGTGTCTGAGTGACATGTGCATATCACACCAGTGGCAGCTACAGTAAAACAGGGTTAATGTTTTGTACTCCCCCCTCATTGTAGCCTATACCACACAGACAAATGGGAAGCATCTGCATATGTAAGGATGTGAATGGCCATGACCTAGGAGCAATAGCTGTCTCAGTGTTATGGACAACATACAGCATGGGCTTTGTGAGTGAGGTGCGTGACATATGTGCACAATCTGACAGCTGCTCATAGCATTGCCACCGCTAGGTTAATAACCCTGTACCCATTAACTACCACCTAGGCAGTGGTCAACATTATGGACACTGTGTGTAAGGGATGGTGCTGTGCAGTTTACCTCCCTGAGCTGGTGACGTCTCCAGGCCTATTAGGTAGTCATACGAGGCACCCAAGTCATAACAGGGTGCCATCCATGAGCATGGAGATCATTGGACAGGCATACTCAGCACTCGGGTGACCAATATCAGATCACATATCACCTTTAAGGGGTATTGGCCATGCGTGGATGGGCAACACCAGCCTTCACAATCCTCACCTCCACTATGCAGCATGCTGGCTACCTTGCATAAAGACATGTGCAACACTGTGATGTTGGACATGCTACACGTACATATCCTGATCTGAAAGACATACGTCATGGACAGCCACCTTCCTACTACAAAGATCGCCACATGCCAGACAGATCCCTGTGCCATACATGTCACATACTCCTGCCATACCATGCAACCCTGTCCATCAGAGCTGCACGTGTCATCTCTGTTATACATGGTGTGATGACTGCATGGTAGATGTATCATTAACTGTCTGGATCAGTAATGTGGCACTGATGCACCTGGAGGTGGCAGAATGGCTGTCCGATTCAGCTAGAAAACCTCACATCCTATGCCCATACATGGCCCAGGGCATACACACTACTGCATGACCTTGTCCGTACATGCTATAGTTGATAACAATCCCTGCGAATAACGTCCAGCTAGCCATTGTCCCATGTGTATCACGTGCAACACAGGTGATATGTGGCAGGATGTTGAACTGCTGTACAGTGCCATGTAGATGTATATGGCAAAACACATGCATGTAAAGGTTTCCATGCGCATGTCTGCATTGTCACTGCTCATGTCCGTTAAGGCAGTGTATGTGTTGATATGTGACATATACACATCATCAAGGTCAACAGCATTACTGTGGACACATCCAGGCATGTGCTGATAGGTAAGAACACCAGTACAAGCAAACATGCCCACATCAAGACAGCATTCACATGGAGTATGAGCAATGTAATGAGGTGACACACATATATGGTGATGATATCCAATGCACAACGGGTGTTGTATGTGTGTGACACAAACATGTCAGTCGTGTCAGTGTCATGACGATTTGCAAAGATAACTGTTTATATGTACTAGATTTAATACAAATGTATGTGCAGCTGTATCTCTGTACATCTCTGTGATACTGTGACCTGTCTCCATCATTATGTCTTCCAGATAATGCCTCGTTCACGCCTGCCAGAGGATAGCCGCCTGGAGGATGATGCCCTCATACCGTACCTCCATGATAACTATGAGGTATTGTTCAGCCATGTGCCACAGCATGCCCAGCAGCATGACGACCTGTGGCAGGAACTTCGCAGGAAGGTTAATGATGTGGGTGGCCATAACCACGCCTACCAGCAGGTGCACAGACATTGCACGGACCTGATACAACATGCGAAACAGCATGCCAATGCAATCACCAGGGAACAAGGTAGAACAGGTGGTGGGCCACCAACCCAGCCCCCACTCACACCTACAAAGGAGTTACTGGCCAGCCTGGGGACACCATCAGTACAGCATCCACAAACACTAGCTGCCATCGTGGAGGTGGGTGTCTCCCAACCACTGAGCCTGGAGTTGCCTGGTAAGTCACTACTGCACATATAACTATTATATCCCATTTAGGTGCATGTGTCACTGTACAATATGTAATGTAACATCATATGCAAGGTATGTTTATACACATGCCGCATACTATAGTATGCTACCCTTTGTATGCACATATGTGCATACTATATGCTATTGTACAGGCGAATGTGTTAACATGCACAGTGCACCCTGTAGCTGTCATACAGTCATGGATAATGATCAAACTGCTGTGTCACCCCTATACAGGTACCTCTGGCATGCCGCACAGACAGCAGTCCATTGCAGGTGAGACAGTTATCAGTATCAGGCATGTTAATGCATAGATCTATTAGCCATGTGGCCAGTTAACACATGTACACATAATGTATGGTCCAGTCACAATATACAGGTCGCATCTGTCATCAATCACACTGGCTACCCATGTGCAATATATACAAACTAAATGAAACACCGACATGAAACCACAGTATCTGTCATTTCTAGAAGTGTGGACAGCTGTGCATACAACGGTGGAGGTGTTGCTCAATGTAGGAATATGTACTATACATTGGAACAACACATGTGTGGTACACAAACAGTACCACACAATGAGCTGGGATATGGGCAGCCCACAGGATTCACCATTGTGGAATATGCCCCTGCAATGGGTGCACACATTGTGATGTGCCATCCGACATGTCCCAGATGTGTAGTGTTCTGACTGCAACATTGCCTCACTATCCCATAAAACATACCCCACATACCAAACATACAACCCTTTGTCTGCATAACCCTGTGGACAGTGATGTATCTGACATCTATGGGTGTATGTCATATGGGACAACACAGACATGTGAGATAGATGGCCATCACAAACATTTGGCCAACACATGTTCACACATGGCCATGGAGGATGGCCAGAGACATGTAGCAACACACAGTAGATGTGATGTGTATAAACCCTGTTGCACATTGTCCACACATGGTCCAACTATAGCCTTTGGTGAATGGTTGTATAGTTGATGTGGAACACTGGACATCCTAAAAGCCTGTGCACAGGTTGTAGAGGTGTCAATTTAACCATAGAGGATGTGTTGAACATCATGACTGTGTCACAGCATGACAGTAGTCACCTGTACAGCTTCCACAGACATAGACACCACATCAGGCCACAGATACCGTACATTTCCCTTGCTGCTGTTGGACATCACTGTCAGCCATGCACCTCGTGTGTGTGGTACATAAATGTCATGTGGGACATGGTGTATTAACAAGTCTGCCATGTGTGGACACGGTTGTCAGGCAGCTAAGACATTTTAGTAGTTGTGCAGGGGTGTCATCCGTAGGTCTTCCAGTGACCTGTCACATGACACAGCATGGTTTAGTGTGTATACACCTCAGCGACATGGGTCACAATCAACAGTATTTATGTAATGTGTATGCACGCAGTCATGGCTATGTACTGTGTGTGTATTCCAGACTGTATAGCAATATAGACACCTCATGATGCCATGCAATGGCACAGTGTCTGTACTTCACACTGTATAGCAATATAGACGCCTCATACTACCCTTCAATGCTCATGCACATCTGCTAAAAGTGCATTCTATCTGTAGGGAATACAGACAACACTGCAATGTGATACCCATTACACCGCTGTACATGTGTCAGGACACCATTGTGTCAGACATGTATGCATGTCAGTGCACACGTCAGCAGATTACATGTCATACTACATGTTAATGTCAAGGTCACATCAGCCATGTGTACTGTTAACCTGTGCTGGTCCACATGGTGTATCACAGGGATGCATGCTTACTACCATGATTGTGTGAACTGCATGGTTTCTGATATGACACCTGCTTGCTGTTGTGTGCAACCCAGGGTTGTATGCTAACTACCACTATTAATGTCTGAGCTGCATGCCGTCTGCTGTATTACATGCATGCTGCATGCCTTCTGTCAAATCACATGCATGGTCTGTCCCTGTGTATGTGTGTGTGTCTGCTCTGTGTCTATGTGTGTGTCTGTCTCTGTGTGTATCTGTGTCTGTGTCTGTCTCTGTGTGTGTCTGTGCCTGTCTCTGTGTGGGTCTGCGCTTGTGTCTGTCTCTGTGTGTCTGTGTCTGTCTGTGTGGGTGTCGGTGTCTGTCTGTCTGTCTGTGTATGTGTGTCTGTGTCTGGCTGTGTGTCTGTCTGTGTGTCTGTCTGTGTGTGTCTGTCTGTGTGTCTGTGTGTCCATCTGTGTGTCTGCCTGTGTTTCTGTCTGTGTGTCTGTGTGTCTGTCTGTGTGTCTGTCTGTGTGTCTGTGTGTCTATGTGTGTCTGTGTCTGTGTGTCGGTCTGTGTCTGTGTGTCTGTCTGTGCCTGTGTGTGTGTGTGTGTGTGTGTCTGTCTGTGTGTGTGCCTGTCTGTGTGTGTGTCTCTGTCTGTGTCTGTGTGTCTGTGTCTCTGTCTGTGTGTGTGTGTGTGTGTGTGTGTGTGTGTGTGTGTGTGTGTGTCTCTGTCTGTGTGTGTCTGTGTCTGTGTCTCTGTCTCTGTCTGTGTGTGTCTGTGTCTCTGTCTGTGTGTGTGTCTCTATTGTAATGTAGAGTCTTTCTTTGCATTCACAGGTGATGTAGGTGTGTTACCCTCCTGCGGTCCATCTGATGTTAGTGTCCCCACAGACTCTAGCAGTGATGAACATATGCTTGAGGTACAGGCAGGGTTGTCAGGGGCTGAATCAGTGCCAATGGTTGCCATCCCAGCTATATCCCCCTCTTGCCCGCACACAGTTCTCATGCCAACACATACCCCATCACCAGTGGCCATAGAGGAAGGACAGTCAGCGTGTGTTAGCTTGGAACAGGAATGTGTGGTGGCTACAGAAGGTGTGTCTTCACACCATGGTGTCAGTGTAATGACTGCAGATGTGCCACACAGGCATGTGGCCAGTGCTGCTCATAGGAGGACCTCTGGCAGACATGCACCTGCAGGACAGAGCGCAGCAGCTGGTGTCACCAGAAGCATGTTTCAGACTGTAATGGTGGCACAGGCACGTGCTGAATGGCAGAACAGAGAAGGGCAGAGGCTTCAGAGGGCTGCTATCCATTCTTTAAATGACAACATCCAGGCATTGGCAAATGCTCAACAGCAGATTGCTGATGTTCTGGACAGACAATTGGGTGACATGGTTGGAATCCTTGACCATGGCATGGCAATCCGCGAGCGTGATCTGTCTGTGCTGGAACATCTGGTAGGAGTGAGGCATAGGCCACGTGGACGTAGGCCAGCTACACCACCTGGTGCAGGTCAATGTGAATGAGCTACCTCACATGCCCGCTCCCATAGTGCCGGTAGCAGTAGCAGTGCAGCTGGTGCTGCACTGTCCACACCAGGACACAGCAGGCCACATGGACATGGCCCTGGATGTTCCCAGCGGGGACACGGTTCCAGTGGACATGTGTCATTGGACAGTAGCCAATCTGCACCTCTGCCTGGTAGTGCCTGTGCAACCCCTGGCAGGCACAGGTCATGTGGATATGGCCAGACACAGTGAGCTGTACATCCTGGTCTGTACAATCTGGAGCTGTCAATAATACCCCTGTGTAGGCTGGACACATGGCAAAATTGTGTGCACACATACACGTACACAGCAGAAACATCTGTAGGCACTGCGACACCCACATGCATACCAACCGTACATGTCCAATCAGATCACTGGCCCTAACCCACACACATGAGGTCATCCACTGGTGCAGGCTATGCCCCTGGCAAACATTATCATCCTGTGCATATGATGATGCCTGTGCCGCATCCCTGTCATCCACACCATCGGTGCAGGGACATGCTCATATGGTCTGATGCACAGGGTGAACAGAATAGTGAGATAAGTGTATATTACATTTGTTGTGTACTGTTGACACTCCCTACAGGTTTAGAATGCATTGCTATATGTTCACAGTATGTGTCTTGGGAACAACAGTAACAGCATGTTGGTAATTATGCCCTGCTTCCCTCCTTAAGGTCTAATTGCATGTGCCATTATGTTACAGTGTTTGCAGTTAGAATGCATTGTTGTATGTTCACAGTATGTGTCTTGGTAACAACAGTAACAGCATGCCCTGCTTCCCTCCTTAAGGTCTAATTGCATGTGCCAATAAGTACCAGTGTTTGCAGTTTCCCATGTGTAAATGTGAAGCACTCACAGGCATGTATGGCAATACCAGCATTCTATATGTAGCCTCAACCTCACTGTTAGAAAGGCTACCATTCCACAGATGTCCACACATCTACTGATCCAGAAGCATGTGAGCTGTGTAATAGGCTACAGTGGCTAGAGATGTGACATCCATACCGGGTCACATCACAGGTACAGTGACATGGTGTGGGGGATTTACACAGCGGTCTGGCTGATGTCAAGGGTAGAGGCCAGTTGATAGCATGAGGCCTCACTGTGTAGCAGTAATACACTGTCACATTACAGGATGAGAACACGCACAGACATACACAGACATGCACAGTAACATGCCCACACTCACGGGGTCAATGACACTATAACACACACTTGATAGTGTTGAGGTGAGGACCCCTGCCTATGTGGTAATCACCTTCACAGTACTGTGCACCCACATGACGTGACACAGAGACTGTACATGTACAGGTAGGCAGTAAGGCTGAGACCGACGGCATCAACAGGGTTGTAGATTGCATCACCATGAAGGGTTAGGGATCCTGTCTGTTCTGTATGGTAGCATACACCCACACTCCATGCACCAAACAGCACAGCAATACATACATACATACACACACACACACACACACACACACACACACACACACGCACACACACGCACACACACGCACACACTGTGGAGTCCACAAATGTCATTTACATAGAGATAGCTGACGTGTGTGATACACACCACCCCTGCCTATGTCTTGCTTTCTACACTGCAGTATGTACAGATCTCTACAACAGTGTACAGGGGTGTGTAACAATTGGGATGTATTCCCCACCATACGTGGCATATATGGTCACAACAGCAAACACACATGGCAGTACTGTGAATCATACACCTGCTATATGATGATACGTCTGACAGACATGCAGCAGTATTGGCCGTATTATGTGTACTGATGCTACCTTCGGCACTTGTGCTATTATATGCACATGGAAGGATGTAAGTGTTACAGGTGTCAAGTGATTTACAGTCAGTGGCACCCTGACCACTGTGTAGGTTGTATGTCTTCCCCTTCAAGTAACAGTACCATAGAGTACCATTTGCACATGTTATGGTAGGATGGCTTGTGACACACCTGTGAGCTGTCTTCAGCAAACATCCATCTGCAAAGGTGGACCACCACTTTATGTAAACACATCCATCCATACCTGATGTACATCCTACTGTACTGTCAGTATTTCACCATATACAGGTGTCAATAATGGATCTGCATTGCAACTGCATGTTGTAGTTAGACACAGATGAACTGCATACATCGGCTACTGCACATGCATGGTAGCTGAATGCACACCACTATATGTAAATGTGTGTTGGTCCTACATTCCTGTCATGTAGCCATGTTTGTATGCATTGCAATTGGTGGACATGTGTGATGACATACATGACACATGGACTGTTGTATGATATGATAGTTGTCATGGGTAAATAGTACAGAGGGAATGTTACCTCAGTCAACATTGCTACCTTATGTACTGTTAGCATTCAACAGCCATGAACCTACCTTCCATGTGCATGCGTGTGATTGCTGTAGCCACTTGTCTGCACGGAGGACAGCAAAAGCTATGCTATGTACATATGTGTTTTGTGTGTGTGTGTGGGCCATGTACATATCCATTGCAATTACATATATGTCATATCCAAACATGAGTGTTTTGTGGTGTACAGCAACAGTTATCTGTTACAGATGTATAAGACCCAGGGCCCCTGTTATGTGTAGAGCCGACCTGGTTATGAACAGTGGCATCATTGCATTGCATAACACATGATGGAACCCTGTCAGTACATGTGTAGTCTGCACAGTTGCTGCAGACCTATGTACAGTCCACTGGTCATGAGTAACATGGTGTTGCACTAATGTATGGATGTGTGTTGCTGGTCCAAGGACATGGTGATGGCTGAGGGCTACATAGTAGAATGCGGCATTTACCACTGTGATCTGCACCTGAGACATCTGTGATGGCTCTTGAGTGTGTACTGGTCAGTACATGTGTGTGGCCTTCATGTACGTGGAGACACTAACACCTGGAGCAGTCAGTCAAGGTCTTATGGCCCACATGCCTGTATCTGAGGTATACGGTGGTAGTGCTATTGTGCACAACTGTGCCATACGCCAGGTGTTCCTCACTGCAGAGATGTCCGTATTCCCCATTGTTGGATCTGGATTGGCAGCTGTGATTATGAACGCTACACATCTAGCACTGACGACCGGTGTCAGATATATGTAGTGCAGCGTTTGTGCTAACAATGTTCACTATCGACACACTGTGCCCTTCTGTGTTTAGAATCCGTGTGCATACAAGACAGCCCTTCGCTACTACTAAGTGTGTGAGCATGCCCAGTACGCCATTGTGTAGATAGACACATAGTACATTCCAAACTGACGTGTGCTACTACGTGTGTGAGCATGCCCAGTGACACCTTGTGTCAGTTATGTGCCTCTGTGTATGGGCATGACCATTGAAATCCTGTATAGCGATAGTGGTCATCTAGGCAACAGATGTCCATACCCCACGTCAGGATGGATTCCTACATTGAACACACAGGTTGACTGTCTTGAAAGTTGTACTGTCTGTGGCGCATCTCATATCTATGTAGTGTTGTAATAGTGCTCCGTAGATATGCCATGTGTTTGTCTCCATCTGCCTTGGGAAAGTAATATGCTTTTAGACTGCTCACACTCCATACAATCCCTATCAGCGTTTGTTCCATTCTTGATGATGTCATCCACCTAGATGTATGCCTGTGGGAATGCTGTGTTCCAGTAATCTCGGTAGCGTGTTCTGTAACTGCATAATGCTGTAGTGTGATAAAGTAGTTAGGTGTATGTTTGAATCCCAGCCCTGCTATGTGTGTGTGTTTCCAGCTGCGTGGGGACAGAGTAATGCTTTTAGGCTGCTCACTCTCCATACATTCCCTAACGGTGTCTTTGCCTTTGCTGATGATGTCATCCACCTAGAAGTATGCCTCTGGGAGTGCTGTGTTTCAGTAATCTCGGTAGCGCGTTCTGTAACTGTGTAATGCTATAGTGTGATAAGGTAGTTAGGTCTATGTTTGAATCCCAGCCCTGCCAAGTGTGTATGTGTGAGTTTTCAGCTGTCTGGGGACAGAGTAATGCTATCGGCATCTTTGCCTTTGCTGATGATGTCATCCACCTAGAAGTATGCCTCTGGGAGTGCTGTGTTCCAGTAACCTCGGTAGCATGTTCTGTAACTGTGTAATGCTGTAGTGTAATAAGGTAGTTAGGTGTATGTTCAAATTGCAGCCCTGTCAAGTGTGTATATGTGTGCAGTTTCAGCTGCGTGGGGACAGAGTAATGCTTTTAGACTACTCACTCTCCATACATTCCATATCAGTGTCTTTGCCTTTGCTGATGATGTCATCCACCTAGAAGTATGCCTCTGTGAGTGCTGTGTTCCAGCAATCTCAGTAGCGCGTTCTGTAACTGTGTAATGCTGTAGTATGGTAGAAAAGACAGGTAGGTGTTTGATTCCAAGTCATGACAGGTATGTGTGTTTGGCAGACGTTTCCTATGTGTTGGTATCTGTGAGTGGCTAACTCCAGGATGTGTTGAGTGTGTTTTGTTGCATTCCTATATAGTGTCCACAAATGTCACAATCGGCCAAGAGACTGGGCTGTCAACACATACACATACATTTGCCAATAGGTCTGGTGGGTAAATGTCAGCAGCCCTACTCTTACCCTTACTACCATCTGACCCATGTGATGAAACATAACACACTTGCCTTGATAGTAACACCACTACATAATGCAGGTGGCACATGTGGTTTCCCTTTCATTCTTGTCTAATGCTTTGGTGTCATGTGGTCTGCTGTTGTGATGCAAATTCAATATCTACGTCTGTGTATGTATATGTATATATGTGTGTGTGTGTGTGTGTGTGTGTGTGTGTGTGTGTGTGTGTGTGTGTGTGTGTGTGTGTGTGTGTGTGTGTGTGTGTGTATATATATATATATATATATATATATATATATATATATATATATATATATATATATATATATATATATATATATATATATATATATATATATATATATATATATATATATATATATATACTGGATGATCTGTACGTGATCACCTCAGATGTACGTATATCTGCCATGGCTTAGTGGTAAATTGCTTCATCTGTGGTGTACAGGGTTCCGAGTTCTAGTCATGTAGAGACTGATTATTTTGTTATAGGGAAGAACAAGGGACATCAAATACGGTAATAGTAAGTCACCTTTAGCCAGTTGTGTTTGGATCTGAGCGACAGTAAGCAGTGGTTATTAATTTGGAGGATCAATATGGGTCATATGACTATGCATGAGAAGACAATACTATGCAAATGAGGTTGACAATAGTGAATCCCGTTTATCCCCAGGGTGTTATGCAGATCCCAAGAGTGTATGTGTGTAGATAGCCGGGTGCAGGACTGGAATATAGGTGAAGACATTGGAGGGATTTTAGGTACGTACATTGGAGCTTTGTGCCTCAGGATTGCTCCTGCCTAAGCATGCCTAAGCTAGGGGTGTGTCTATACCTGCCTGGTGAAATTGGGAGGAACAACAGCAGTAGGAGAGTAGTCAAGGTGAACAGGCTGCACAGACAGGTGATCATTAGCACAATCAGCAGATTACATGGCCACCCCACCCATGAACACTATGGTAAAGTGACCAGGCACCATACACACAGGTTTCTCCCACATTCTACACCACTGGTGTATACATGCGGGGACATGTCTCGACACAATCCAACCAAATGAGAAGGGCTGCAGCAGGCAACATGGACCAACATGTGCAAGAGGCTCAGGGTGGTGAGGATGTGAATGCTGCCGAACAACCCTCAGTGAGGTGACAGAACACTTTACAGACCCAGGATAACCTACCAGGGGTTACATGGGCTGGAGATAATGGAGTGCTATGTGGTGGACAGACATCTCCTACAGCAGCTTGGTGTACTGCGCCGGCCACACCTGACACATCAAACAGGCCGAGGGAAACCCATCCCAGTGGATACCAAGGTATGTGTTGACCTAGGTATACTAGCCACAGGTAACTCCCAATGCACAACTGGGGATTTCTTGGGGATCTCACAGGCATCTGCATCCAGAGTATTGCACCAGTTCACAGATGCCATGTCACCACGTGCCAGTGAACACGTACATGTCCTCAACACATTTGCTTTGTTGGCCAGCAATATGCATCTCTCCCACCAAATGCCTGACTACCCTGGGGTGATAGGTGCTATAGCCTGCACACATGTACAAATCAAAGCACCACCCAGTGAGTGGGGTAGGGCCTACAGTCACTGCAGGGGCATACCCACCAACAGCTAGGCCGTATGCGATGGACAGGGCATTAAACTGAATGTGTGTGCTGTCTGCCCTGGAAGCTATGACAATTCCGATATGTGGCATCTGACGCAGCTATACCACACCTTTGGCAAGATGGACATCCCCTACAGTCACATAGTGGGGAATGCTGGGAAACCACTGGAGTCGTGGCTGATGACACCCATCAGCAATGCACACACACCTGAACAACTACACCATTCTGAGGCACACGCACTGGCAAAACATATCATTGAGCATGTGTTTGGGATGCTGAGGTCACAGTTCTGGTGTCTGGACACATCCGATGGAGCCCTGCAGTATTCACCAGCTACATGGACACAAATTGTTATGGTATGTGCTATGCTACACAATCTGATCCTGTGGTAACAGTTGCAGCAGGAACAGCATGGGGCAGGGCCACACAGCCCCCCACCAATGCCAAGGCCTGTACAGGGCTACCTGAGCTGGACCCAGTCGGCGAAAGGAGGCATGCACAGTATGACCTGCCCTTGGCAAGAGGCAACACATGGCATATGCACTGACACAGTAGGTACCCAGGGAATTTCACCCTCTCTGACTCGCACAGACAGTACAAAGGATGCCAAACATGACACTACCTGTGCTCAGCCATGTACAGGTAGTGCACTGTGTGCATCTGACATAGGGGACCCTCCAGCACCATCCTCAACTCTGGAACACCCCCAAGGTAAGTCAATCAACCTACCAATTGGCAGTTGTATTAGAATGTGTATTTACCTGTAGCTATGGTATGGATGTGAGCATACAAGGGAATTTGGGGGATGACTGTTAGGGCAGCAGACAGTGCACGTCCATAGTGGCACCATGACATCTGTAGCACAAACCGGGGTCACAATAGTAGCCAGTAGTGCATAGGGTGTCCTAACTCACTGCAGGTTATGGGCTGAACATCATGTCTGTCCATACAGCCCACACAAGTCTCATAAAGCTGGACAGGTGTAGACCACTACAGGGAAATGCTATACAATGGCCTCTGGAGATACCCAATGGATGACCCCAGCCCCCACAAACACACACACAGACTACAGCAGGTCAGGCAGTTGGATGCAGGTTGTGAAGGCTAGGACGTCTGAAATCACTCTGCTAGTAATTCAAGCTAGGATCTAACGTACACTGGTATGCCTCTAACCAGCAATTTAGGTGGGTACACACACACTGAAATGGAGTACCTGGCATATCAGTACAGTAGTCGCAAATGTGTACAACTGTCAGCTGTGCCCCCCTTCCAACGTACACATGTGAGAGTCAGGTGCACCACCCCAGGTGCTATGTAGGACTGTGGATGCAGTTGAATGTCCCCCCACACTGTGCAGAAATGTAGCAACAGTCAATGCCACATGACCATTAGCTACCCTGCAGATACAGCATGCCACCTGTCGGTGTACAACGCAGGAGTCGGCACCACAGTACTGACTATATGGACATGTGACACATTGGATCCTGTTGACCATACTTGGCATGCTCAAACACATGATGGTATGATGGTAATGTCAGTCGACAACATGCGTAGCAGTCATACTGGGCATGCTCACACACTGAAACACAGAACGGCCAGGTCTACAAACACCAGTGGTCCGGACATATCTGCCATTACCTTGCTATACTGTTGGATGACTGTGCGGTATGGTATGTGTGTGGTACTGTCTATTGTCTGTATATATGCCATGGTGCATTGGCAATTCACATGAGCTGTGTGTGCAGGGTATTGCTACCAACAAGTGCAAAGGACGGTTCCTTGTTTTCGTCCAGAACGATGCCTTTGGATATGAAGTGGGTAAGGCATATTCCAGCCGGTGGGAGCGGTTGTGCGTGGGTTTGCACATTAAGCACTGCTGACCTCTGGTTATAGCTCTTTATACTTGTTTAGACTCCACATTTCTTTAACAATGTAATACTCACATACTGGTAAACACGCATACACCCGCTCGCTCACTCACTCACTTGCACGAGCACGGACGTTGGTGCTTCCACTTGTCACACACGCTGGGTGGGCATGATCCCTTGTGATGCCTATTACATCAGACTACATGATTACAGTATCAGGCATGGCTAAACATTAGGCGACGGCAGGCGTTCAACTGTACGGACTCGGCGGCCTGTCCAGTGACATCATCATATGATATGCGTCTTCCTCATACAATCTGCTCCCATCTGGCTGATACATGGGAACTGATACTCTGCAATGCTGATATGTGAATGTGTTTTGGGAAATGCATCTCGGCCGGGTCATGCTACTGCATACCTATTGTAGGATTTCCACCTTTTAGATTGTACACATTCTAGGCGTAACACCTTTCCCACTTTGCATGGGACAGTCCCTCATTAGGCATATGTGTCATGCGATAATACTCTAGCCATAGCTAATGTCCCAATTACGGGGCAATATTATATTCTACGTGTCTGTAATAGTTGCATGTAACGGTTATTGTATAAATGACACGTCTGTATGTTATGTGAAGTAGCATAAGCAACCTGACTGCTGCTAGACTAGGCTTTGATTTGTGCGACTATGTATATGTCTGTACTATGCATGGCTGTAGGTATATTCTGACCTGGTACATCTGACATTTCTATAGAGCAGTTCCCACTTTGGCCATTTGGAAAGGTGGCAGCCCTATAGGAACTATATGTATAGCTGTCACATTTGGCAAGGCAACACATACCCACAGCCAGTAGTATACTGTCTACTTCACCGGTTTGCATACGTTAAGGTTATTCTTGTAGCATTATAGTTGCTACTACTGTTTCCTATAACATGTACCTTTTTCAGAAACAACAATATCATTTTATGACACCACTGCACACAATATATGAACTCTTTTCCCGATATCACAGGCCATGTGCCGTAACATTCATTTTGCAGGACACAACTGCCCAGAGTAGAGTGTCCCCTCACAAAGGCAGACAGGTGGTAACCCCACACTATTATACTATCATCTACCTACTGTGGTCGGCAGAATATGCGCTTTCCATCACTAGCAGACCTCACATACGAATAGGGGAGAATGAACACTTGTATCAGGGACACTGCATAACACCCTGAGGGACACATTTGGATGATTAGTTCTATTAACCTGACACATTAACAGTTACAGGGCATATGTATTCATTCACATTTGTCGAGGTACATGCTGTACATGACTCATACATGTATTCATTAATCATTACATGTATTCCGCCACCTGTCCACCTAAACGTACTAGTTCTGGAAATGTTTAGTTAGGACTGTGTTACATTCTGATTCGTAAACATGGATGTCAATGCTAATCAGGTACAAGGCACTGTTACAGTCCCTATGTGTTCCCACAATGGTTTACAGACTATCCAGTAGATGTGCTCTTCAGGTGTGGGAGGTATAGGCATCTGCTATGCCCACATAGGAATATTAATTACTTCCACGAGGCGTGCCTAATACATCTCTGCCAACCAACACCTGCACACTTATGCACATTATGGCATACCCATGATTCACCTACCTGACAACCCTCTACAGCACTCATGACTCAAACTTACTGTGAGCGCAGATGGGGTATGAACAAACCCCTGCACACTGCACACACTCCCCGTCTTGGGACACATCTCGTACATTCTGTCAAACCATGTGTTATCAGACTTGCACAACCTACTGTTCCGTGTACAGCTACATCCTGCTTGCATCGATTACCATGGGTTCATATGTAAAGTGAATTATTGGTGCCACGCAAGGGACCCCATTATCCATGTTTAAAGTGTAGACCTTGCAGATCTCTCACACTGGTACTTTCCTACCGGTGTTTTTGAAAGCAGTGGTGTATTCACCTTTATTGCGTGTCTGTATGTCTGACCGGCCTAGCTGGGCGGTGTGAGAGGGCAACGTTTGTTTCTTGGACCACCCAGTAGCATATGCCCGGTCGCCCGGTCTGTATATCTACAGTAAGATATATATATATATATATATATATATATATATATATATATATATATATATATATATATATGATATTATATTTATATTTCTGTGTCTGTATATGTATGGATATATATGTATATATATATGTATATATATATATATATATATATATATATATATATATATATAGAGATATGCTGTCAGGCATTACATCTATTCTGCCATCTGTTGACCTAATATCACTAGTTCTGGCGGGGTTTAGTTATGACTGTGTTAGATTCTAATTCGTAATCACGAACGTCCATGATCATTGGGTACAGGGCACT
>NC_056725.1:796358974-796416474 GCF_019279795.1 Protopterus annectens
CCATGGAAAGCATTGGCAATTCACATGAGCTGTGTGTGCAGGGTATTGCTACCAACAAGTGCAAAGGACGGTTCCTTGTTTTCGTCCAGAACGATGCCTTTGGATACGAAGTGGGTAAGGCATATTCCAGCCGGTGGGAGCGGTTGTGCGTGGGTTTGCACATTAAGCACTGCTGACCTCTGATTATAGCTCCTTATACTTGTTTAGACTCCACATTTCTTTAACAGTGTAATACTCACATACTGGTAAACACGCATACACCCGCTCGCTCACTCACTCACTTGCACGAGCACGGACGTTGATGCTTCCACTTGTCACACACGCTGGGTGGGCATGATCCCTTGTGATGCCTATTACATCAGACTACATGATTACAGTATCAGGCATGGCTAAACATTAGGCGACGGCAGGCGTTCGACTGTACGGACTCGGCGGCCTGTCCAGTGACATCATGATATGATATGCGTCTTCCTCATACAATCTGCTCCCATCTGGCTGATACATGGGAACTGATACTCTGCAATGCTGATATGTGAATGTGTTTTGGGAAATGCATCTCTCGGCCGGGTCATGCTACTGCATACCTATTGTAGGATTTCCACCTTTTAGATTGTACACATTCTAGGCGTAACACCTTTCTCACTTTGCATGGGACAGTCCCTCATTAGGCATAAGTGTCATGCGATAATACTCTAGCCATAGCTAATGTCCCAATTACGGGGCAATATTATATTCTACGTGTCTGTAATAGTTGCATGTAACAGTTATTGTATAAATGACACGTCTATATGTTATGTGAAGTAGCATAAGCAACCTGACTGCTGCTAGACTAGGCTTTGATTTGTGCGACTATGTATATGTCTGTACTATGCATGGCTGTAGGTATATTCTGACCTGGTACATCTGACATTTCTACAGAGCAGTTCCCACTTTGGCCATTTGGAAAGGTGGCAGCCCTATAGGAACTATATGTATAGCTGTCACATTTGGCAAGGCAACACATACCCACAGCCAGTAGTATACTGACTACTTCACCGGTTTGCATACGTTAAGGTTATTCTTGTAGCATTATAGTTGCTACTACTGTTTCCTATAACATGTACCTTTTTCAGATACAACAATATCATTTTATGACACCACTACACACAATATATGAACTCTTTTCCCGATATCACAGGCCATGTGCCGTAACATTCATTTTGCAGGACACAACTGCCCAGAGTAGAGTGTCCCCTCACAAAGGCAGACAGGTGGTAACCCCACACTATTATACTATCATCTACCTACTGTGGTCGGCAGAATATGTGCTTTCCATCACTAGCAGACCTCATATACGAATGGGGGAGAATGAACACTTGTATCAGGGACACTGCATAACACCCTGAGGGACACATTTGGATGATTAGTTCTATTAACCTGACACATTAACAGTCACAAGGCATATGTATTCATTCACATTTGTTGAGGTACATGCTGTACATGACTCATACATGTATTCATTAATCATTACATGTATTCCGCCACCTGTCCACCTAAACGTACTAGTTCTGGAAATGTTTAGTTAGGACTGTGTTACATTCTGATTCGAAAACATGGATGTCAATACTAATCAGGTACAAGGCACTGTTACAGTCCCTATGTGTTCCCACAATGGTTTACGGACTATCCAGTAGATGTGCTCTTCAGGTGTGGGAGGTATAGGCATCTGCTATGCCCACATAGGAATATTAATTACTTCCACGAGGCGTGCCTAATACATCTCTGCCAACCAACACCTGCACACTTATGCACATTATGGCATACCCATGATTCACCTACCTGACAACCCTCTACAGCACTCATGACTCAAACTTACTGTGAGCATAGCTGGGGTATGAACACACCCCTGCACACTGCACACATTCCCCGTCTCGGGACACATGTCGTACATTCTGTCAAACCATGTGTTATCAGACTTGCACAACCTACTGTTCCGTGTACAGCTACATCCTGCTCGCATCGATTAACATGGGTTCATATGTAAAGTGAATTATTGGTGCCCCGCAAGGGACCCCATTATCCATGTTTAAAGTGTAGACCTTGCAGATCTCTAACACTGGTACTTTCCTGCCGGTGTTTTTGAAAGCAGTGGTGTATTCACCTTTATTGCGTGTCTGTATGTCTAACCGGCCTAGCTGGGGTGTGAGGAACAACGTTTGTTTCTTGGACCACCCAGTAGCATATGCCCGGTCTGTATATCTACAGTAACATATCTATATATATATATATATATATATATATATATATATATATATATATATATATATATATATATATATATATGATATTTCTGTGTCTGTATATGTATGGATATATATGTGTATATATATATATATATATATATATATATATATATATATATATATATATATATATATATATGCTGTCAGGCATTACATCTATTCCGCCATCTGTTGACCTAATATCACTAGTTCTGGCGGGGTTTAGTTATGACTGTGTTAGATTCTAATTCGTAATCACGAACGTCCATGATCATTGGGTACAGGGCACTGAAATAATCACTATGTGTTCCTGGCTTATGGACTATCCAGTAGATATGCTCTTCATGTTTGGGAGTTATGAGCATCAGCAATGGCCACATAGGCATATTAATTACTTCTGCTGGGCGTGTCTACTACATTTCTGCCAACCGACACCTGCACACTTAGGCCCATTATTGCATACCTATGATTCACCTACCTGACACCCCTCTACAGCACTCATGACTCATACTTACTGTGAGCGCAGCTGGTGTATGAACACACCCCTACACACTGCCCACTCTCCCCATCTAGGGACACATGTCATACGTCTTGTCAACCCATGTGTTATCACACTTGCACAACCTACTGTTCCGTGTACAGCTACATCCTGCTCGCCTCAATGACCATAGGCTGCTCATATAGTAAATTTTTGGTGTTCTGCAAGGGACCCCGTTATCCATGTTTAAAGTGTAGAGCTTGCAGATCTCTCCCACTGGTACTTTCCTGCTGGTAATTTGGAAAGCAGTGGTGTATTTACCTTTATTGCGTGTCTGTATGTCTCACCAGCCTAGCTGAGCAGTGTGGAGGTAAACGTTTGTTTATTGGACCTCCCAGTAACATATGCCCAGTCTGAACATATGTTACCCGTAATTGCTTGCTGTACAGTAAACTAGTTATGTACATGTGTATATCTGCAATGACATATATATATTTAATTTGTGTATATGTGTATATATCAATAAATGTTGTATGTGTATATATATATATATATATATATATATATATATATATATATATATATATATATATATATATATATATATATATATATATATATATATATATATATATATTTGTATATGTGTGTGTGTATGTATGCATGCATGTATATGTGTATATATATATATATATATATATATATATATATATATATATGTAGGTTCATAGGTTCATAGGTTCATAGATTCATACTGCTATCTGCCCAAGGGCATTTATAAGCCTAGCCCATAGTTATGTGGCTTTCACCCCTTTAGTTTGAATAAAACTATGCCTATTATTTTGCTGTGCCTCTGTCAAGCAGTGACACTGAAGTAATCCCTGGGGTATATCTGCGATCTCCCATCCATTGGTTAAGATTCCTCTTGAACAAGGCCAACGAGGTGCTCTGCCTCACATGTACCGGGATTTTGTTCCACAGCATAGGGAGTCTCTGGGAGATGAATCTGTCCCTCCAGCACGTTCTATTAATAACCGTGTCAAGGTTTAAGTCTCCCGCCCTTGTGGTTCTGAGGGATCTAGATTTTTTGAGGTGAAGCATATTCATCAAATCTGGGTTTGACATGGCCTTATATGTCAGGCACAGGTCACCTCTGAGAAAGCGGTATGAGACTGAATGGAGCTGGAGTTCTTTCAGTCGGGCAGCATAAGACATATTTTTGAGACCCTTTATCCTTTTGGTGAGGAACTTTTGGGGCCTTTCCAGCTGCTGCAGGTGTCGGGTCAGATACATTCAGATGAGCATTGTACTCAATCATAGGTCTAATGAGTGATGAGTACAGGGGGCGATGACCTCCCTGATCTAGATGTGAATCCCTTCATGATCAGGTGGGCAATGTAGAAGGTTTTCTAACTACTTTAGCAACATGAGTGTCAAGCGAAGGCTACTGTCAACCTGGGTGCCCAGATCCTGATGACTTCTTCTGTGCTCAGTGGATTGCCACCTATATGGTAGCTAGGGGTAACCTTGTTTTCCGAAGGGTATGACTATGCATTTCTTGGCGTTTAACTTAAGGCCATGGCTCTGGCACCAGTTATCCGTTTCTGTGAGGCCCTTCTGAAGGATATCTGTGTCAGATGTGTTTTCGACTATGGCCAGTTTGCAGTCATCTGCAAACTTTGTCAGCCATAACCCTCCTGTGTTTGCTTGTACTTCAGAAAAGTAGATGCCGAACAAGAGTGGACCCAGGACTGAGCCCTGTGGGACACCACTTGTGACAGGCTTTGAGTCTGACATGGCTCCAGCAACTCTGACCCTGTGGGTTCTGTCACTTAGCCAGTTTGCAACCCATCTTGTGATGTATGGGTTTACATTCAAGCTGATGAGTTTTTTGATGATACCTGAGTGGGGTATTGTGTCGAAGGCCTTTGCCAGGTCGAGGTAGGCTGTATGGACTGCCTTTCCCTCATCAATGGCCTTGGTGACTGTCTCAAAAAAGTCAACCAAGTTTAAAAGGCACGATCTGCCTTTGACAAAGCCAAACTGGGTTGGATCCAAAGTCTGCAAGTTCCCTATGTCTTTATTTATGAGTTCCATTATGATACTCTCCATGGCTTTGCAGATAAGGCTTGTCAAGCTAATGGGACGGTAATTTCCAGGGTCAGTGGAGGCACCGCCCTTGTGAAGTGGGACCACAGTTGCCATGCGCCACTCCTTGTGCGTATCCTGAGGTGAGGCTAAGATTAAACAGCTGTCCTAACTGCGGGTTTAATTCCTCATTGAGTTCATGGAGCACACAGCCGGGGACACCATCCGGTCCCATGGATGCTGTGTTTTTATGGAGAGAGCAGTTCTCACCTGGGCGTTGGAGATGTTTGGGGGCTACAATCCTCTGGTATAGATATCTCTCCTTTTGGGGGGGGGAGAAGTTTGCACTGAACCTGTCAGCCAGTATGTTGGCAATGTGTGTAGGTTCAGTAATCTTCACATCATTTTGAACTAATTCTGAGCATATCTGGGAGTTTCCTCCTAGGTTTCTAACATAGCTAAAGAAGGCCTTATTATTGTCTTTTGAGTCCTTGGCGATTTTCTCTCAAAATTTGCCTTGGATGATTTTATGAGAGCTCTTAGTTTTTACTTATAATGATCAAAGGTGTCTTACCTTTCAAGGATTTTGCTTTATCTTGTAGTAGCTTCCTCCTTTTGTTGTAGAGCTTGTTTATGGCTGGGGTCCACCAGACTGGACGCTTGCCTTTGGTACAAAGAGTCTTAGTTTTGTTTGGGATTGCCTGATCCATGCAGTCCTGTAGGTGCTGGTAGAAGGCATTTGTAAGTGATTCAGCGGTTTGAGTAATGTTTACCACTGGCTCAGGGGCCTTAAAGGAGACCACACTAGTTTTTAGAAGTGTGAAGTCGGCTTTTGAAGTTTTCACTGTGGTCTTTTTTATTTCAGGTGGGGGCGGATGAGGACCTCCAGCGAGATTAGTTTATGATCTGATCTCACCAGTGAGGTATACTTCCGGTGTTGAACATTGTGATCCCATGTTCATGATGATGAGATCAAGTATGTTTTCTCCTCTTGTGGGGATGGTGACTAGTTGTTCCATGGAATTTGAGTTTATGAACTCCAGGAACCTTTGGGCTAGAGTGTTTGGGCTTGAGTAGTGTTCCCAGTCTATATTAGGGTAGTTGAAGTCACTTAGTATGATGGTGTTTGGAGATACATTTATCCCCTCCAATGTTTTCAGGAAGGCCATGTGAGGTTCCTGAGTTTGAGAGGGTGGCCTGTAACATGCTACAAATTGCAGAGCAGTCTTGCCTATGGTTAATTGCACCTGGATGGTCTCCGATGCATCGTGCATTGCCACCAACCTTGAGGTGTGGGTGTCTGTAGTATTCGGGCTGGTAATGTGGTTGTTGTACTGTAGGGGCGCTGTGGGGACTTCAGCATGTACTGTTGGTTCTATATTCTCTGGTAACTTGTTGGTTCTGTGTAGTAGATGACTTGCAGAAGTTGTGTGAAGAAGCATGGGTGCGCACCTGGAGGCTCTTAATAAAGAAAGGCCTTACAACTTAATAAACCATGTGGTCTCCTTCATTACCACGATGTAACATATTGGCGACGAGGATGGGATGCCTCCGAGTCCGCTGCGAGTAAACTGGTGAGCTGTAGTTCATGTCAGATGACGAAGAGACGGGGCCTACTGGAGTGATGTCTGGTTCCATGTTGGGGTCACTGGTTGCATACGACTGTCAGACACAGACCTGGGAGGAGTATTGTGAAGTGTTGGAACATTTTTTTGAGGCAAACCAGATAATGGAAGCGGGTCGAAGCCATATTGCTAAGCTCGGTGGGCAGTAAGGCGTACAGTCTGATGAGGAACTTATTGAGTCGGATAAACCGGGGACAAATCGTTCACAGAGTTGACGAGTTTACTTCAGTCACATTATAACCCGCCGAGTGCAATAGTCCAGAGGTTCAAGTTAAATTCAAGGACTAGAATGGCTAATGAAACGGTAATGGAGTATGTTGCAGTGTTGAGGGAACTGGCACAACATTGTGATTATGGGGACAGACTGACCGAAATGCTACGAGATAGGCTCATATGTGGCATTGCAGACTACCGCATACAACGCAGATTGTTAGCGGAGCCTGACTTGTCGTTGGAAAAGGCCTTGAAGTTGGCACAGGCCATAGAGACAGCGACTAAAGACATTCGTGATTTACAACAGAAAACCACGGAAGGCGTTGGAAGCAGGAGTGCGACCCCACTGCTAGTGCATAAAGTGGTGATGGAGCATAATTCACAAGGGAAGTCTGGTCAGTATGCTTGTTACAGGTGTGGAGGTGAACATTTGTCATGGAACTGTCGTTTTTTAACTGTAAAATGTCATGCTTGCGGGAAAAAGGGCCATGTAAAGAAAATGTGCCGCTCAATACCCTCTCGGGAGCAGCCGAAAAAGGGGAGGAAAAAGCAGTATGATGGAAAGGAAGGGAAACCGAAAAATAAAACGGCAGTATGCACACCACATGCGTGAAGTTACAGATCAACTAACCAGGGAAGCCGAAGAAGTGTTCACAATGTTTAACGTGAAAGAGGCCAAGTGGGAAAGAGTTGATCCCATTAAAACCCAGTTGGACTTAAATGGTAAAATGGTACAGTTTGAAGTGGATACGGGGTGTAGTGTGACAGTTCTGTCAAAGGCTGAGTTGGGGAAGTTATGGCCCAGAGAAGCTCTAAAGCTGCAGGACTGTTCAGTGACTTTGAAAACATACACGGGTGAAATAGTTCCCACGTTGGGAATGGTGAAAATGAAGGTAAAATATAAAGACCAAGTCAAAGAGTTGCCAGTCATGGTGGTAGCAGGTAAGGGACCAAACCTGCTAGGCCGGGTGTGGTTAAAGGAGCTAAACATGGGTTGCCTACAGCTCCATAAGGTAGAACAGCCGGGCCTGACCTTGCAAGAGGTGCTCGAGAATAACGAAGAAGTATTCAAAGAGGAACTGGGGACCTGGACAGGTCCACCAGCAAAGATACACGTGAAAGAAAACGTAACGCCAAGATTTTACAATCCCCGTCCTGTACCATATGCGATGAAGAAGAAAGTTGAGTTTGAGTTAGAGAGACTCACTAAACAAGGTATCATTGAACCAGTAAAGTTTGCGGAATGGGCCGCACCAATTGTTCCAGTATTAAAGCCAGATGGTACTGTACATATCTGTGGTGACTACAAGTTAACAGTGAACCAAGTCTCGAAGCTAGAGCAGTATCCCTTGCCAAGGGTGGAGGATGTGTTTGAAAAGTTGTCGGGAGGTGAAAGGTTTAGTAAACTGGACCTCAGTCAGGCATATCAACAAGTAGTGCTGGAAGAAGGGTCAAAGACGTATGTTACCTTGAACACACACAAAGGTTTGTTCCAAGTAAATCGTTTACCTTTTGGGGTTTCCTCGAGTCCAGCTATTTTCCAAAGAATAATGGAGGGACTAGTGGCAGGAATTCCAAAGGTGGCTGTGTATTTAGACGATATCCTGTTGACGGGTAGGAACATTCAAGAGCATCTGGAGACGCTGAATGAGGTGCTGAGTCGACTGCGAGAGGCAGGCCTACGGGTGAAGCGGAGTAAATGTGCTTTCATGGCAACGGAAGCAGAATTCCTGGGCTACAAGGTGGATGCATCAGGCCTACACCCCTTGCCAAATAAAGTGGAAGTCATTCAACAGGCACCAGCACCCACAAATGTTACAGAACTGAAAGCCTATTTAGGCTTACTCAACTATTATAACAGGTTCCTGCCAAATCTGTCAACACTGTTAGCTCCTTTACATAAGTTGTTAAGGAAGGAGGCTCAGTGGTCGTGGAAAAAGGAACAGTACAGAGTGTTTGAACAGTCCAAGGAACTAATGCAATCTTCAGAAGTTTTGGTGCACTACGATAGTCACAAGGACTTAATTTTGTCATGTGATGCCTCACCCTATGGGTTAGGGGCTGTGTTGGCACACCGGATGTCAGATGGACAAGAGAGACCCATTGGGTTCATGTCACGAACTTTGACACCAGCGGAGTCAAACTATTCCCAGATAGACAAAGAGGGTTTAGCTGTCATGTTTGGAATCAAGCGATTTCACAAGTATCTCTATGGGAGGAAGTTTACTATTTGCACTGATCATAAGCCTTTGTTGTCATTATTCAACGAGATGAGAGCCGTACCGCAGATGGTTTCTCCTCGCATTCAGAGATGGGCTGTAATGTTGAGAGCTTATGAATACGAGATTGTTTATAAGCCTGGGAAACACCATGGTAATGCAGATGCACTAAGTAGATTGCCGATGCCAGGGCATATCCAAGAAGAGGAAGCGGAGGACCGAGTTTTGATGATGGAAGACATAACATTGGTGTCTGCTAAGGAACTGAGAGTTTGGACACACAAAGACCCGGTGCTTGCTAGAGTGTTTCAGTGGGTCCAGCAAGGCTGGCCAGTCCAACAAACGGATCCAGTTTTTCGGCCTTATGAGGTGAGGAAAACAGAGTTGAGTGTACAAGATGGATGCGTATTGTGGGGGGCAAGAGTGATAATTCCGTCCCCAGGAAGAAGGGCACTTTTACAGTAGTTGCACCAAGGTCATGTGGGCATTACCCGAATGAAAGCTTTAGCCCGAAGTTATTTTTGGTGGCCAAAGTTGGACCACGAGATTGAAGTCGTTGTGAATGAGTGTAAAACATGTCAACAACATCGCAACTTGCCGGTGGCGCCACTACATCCATGGGAGTGGCCGAGTAGGCCTTGGCAGAGACTTCATATAGACTATGCAGGACCATTCATGGGGGCCATGTTTTTGATAATCATGGATGCTCATTCGAAATGGATGGATGCATATCAAGTCAAGACACCCACTTCTCTCGTTACCATTGAATGCTTGAGGAGGAGTTTCAGTAGTCAAGGACTGCCAGAGACTATTGTATCCGATAATGCTTCATGTTTCACGAGTGAAGAGTTCAAGGGTTTTCTGAGAAAAAAATGGCATCGTACACATTACTTCAGCGCCTTACCATGCAGCTACGAATGGTTGTGCTGAATGGGCTGTGCAGACTTTTAAAGCAATGATGAAAAAGTCTGGAGAAGGAAGTATAGCAGCAAAAGTATCAAGGGTGTTATTCAATTATCGTATTACACCACACTCTACCACGGGTTTGTCACCTGCCGAGATGTTGCAAGGACGTAGATTGAGATCCACGTTGGATCTAGTGTATCCAAATGTCCGAGCTAAGGTGGAGGGGACCCAGTGGAGGCAAAAAGAATGTCATGATCGACGACGGAGAGAGCGAAGTTTTCTGGAGGGAGATGCAGTGATGACGCGAAATTTCAGTTATGGACCTAAGTGGATTCCAGGGTTCATTGTCAAGAGTACAGGTCCATTGTCGTACCAGGTGAGGTTGAATGGAGATTTCGTAGTGAGGAGACATGTAGACCAAATTCTGAGGAGCGAACAGAAGAAGGACGCCATGGAACTGCTAGCCTCGGAACTATCGTTAAGTTCGGAACCAGGGCTCACAGTGTCAGGAGGATCGCAAATCGAGGGAGACTGCCAGAACGTGGAAGGAGAGGTTCCTGAGGATCCAACCGTGCCAGGGAAGGACACACCGATACCTGAAGTGGTAACTGTGACACCGGAGTCACCTAAGGTGGTACCACTGCGCCGTTCTAAGCGTGTGCTGGTTAAACCTAGTTACTTGAAGGACTATCAATGCTAATAAAAGTGCATGTATAGATTACCAGCCTTAAAAAAAATAGTAGATTGTATGGTAACCAGTTAATAACTAGCCTGTTATTTACAAGTAAATGATTAAATGCATTGTGGAACTTGTTCCCTAGTTTTGCTTATGTAGGACAGTATGTCTTAGCTTAAAAGGGGAGGAATGTAGTATTCGGGCTGGTAATGTGGTTGTTGTACTGTAGGGGCGCTGTGGGGACTTCAGCATGTACTGTTGGTTCTATATTCTCTGGTAACTTGTTGGTTCTGTGTAGTAGATGAATAAAGAAAGGCCTTACAACTTAATAAACCGTGTGGTCTCCTTCATTACCACGATGTAACAGTGTCCTTTATGAATATGGATACCCCCCCCTCCTTTCTTGGTGTTGTCCGGATTTTGGGGCTGGAACGCATGATATGAGGTGAAACCTGATAGTGCTGGGGTGCTCTCAGGAGCCTTGAACCAGGTTTCTGTCACAGCACAGACATCGATGTTCTCCATACTGAGAAGGGCCTCGAGTGCGTGCATCTTGAGATTGAGACTTCTGGCATTGAGCAGCATTACCCTGAGTTTTTTTCCTTTTTTGTGTTCTAGGGTGGTAGGTTTAGAATTTGAGCCTTGCCTAAAAAAGGCACTATGGGGGTGGCAAGAGCCTTTGCCAATATCCGGAAGCCTAGGGGTGACAGGTGCAAGCCGTCCCTTGCGAAGCAGCGTGGCTTGTCCAGCATGTCATCCCAGGCAGACAGGCAGACATCCCAGGCAGGCAGGCAGTACATCGACAAGTTAGAAGATCGACATCCACTTCACCGACACATGAAATAATCGACACCGCAAATCATGGACATTTAACAGGTAAGAAGTTTAAATTTCGCTAATCATGCCTACCATGTTTTAGTAAGTGTGGCAGTATTATACATGTGTGGTAGGCATGATTAGCGAAATTTAAACTTCTTACCTGTTAAATGTCCGTGATTTGCGGTGTCGATTATTTCATGTGTTGGTGAAGTGGATGTCGATCTTCTAACTTGTCGATGTACTGACATGTACCCATATATATATACACATCTGTGTGTCCGTTGACCAATACATTTCCCGTAGAAACAGACTTACACATGCGTATTGGGTTTTATCTCTGCTTCAACAGCATACTATTGCCTTAGTCATTATGACACGGACACTTCACTCTGGTTAACTTGTAATCGATATATAGCACGTTACACAGTGGACAGATGTCGGACTTCAAGTATGGAGTACCACTGATAAGTGTGTTGCGATGCAGTGTCATTTGACCTATTCCTCGTCTACACAGCCTAGTATACCTGCTAATGTATTTGTGTCTGTGCACATTCATATTATTTATGTCAATAAATGGAGTGCATGTGTTACAGAGAACGTACGTCAACATATTGATGTCTGCATATTGTTGTGTCTTTTGGCTTTTCCCGGTTAGGGGTTGCCACTGCAGAACTCAGGTCCGCTACTGATTGGCTGATAGACTTTTACGTGCATAGTTGCCAGCCCTGATGCACAACCTTCAACGACGGTATGCACATTTACGCATGTCTCCATGCATGAGACGCTCTAGCTGAGAATCGCTTCTACGTACTAGCTGACCTACACGAGCCACTCCATTGGAACCGGCGCAACCAACCCTGGCACACCTGTATCCATAATGACATAGCCATAGTTCCTCCAACCCACCTGTGTTGAGTTTCCACATGTAACAACCACTATCCACATGATATCGCAGCCATGACACACCTTTACACATTGCCCTCTCCAGACCGTTAGGGGCCCTACACACATTTTGTACCGCCTCGTTTATTATTTACACATACGTGCCTTTCCTGGTGTTATGGATTACGGCTATTTGCGGGTTACATGTGTAGGTGGTCATAACATGAAATACATTCCGTCTGTGTGTAATGTTGACGTAGCAGTTCAATGATATTATGCCCACTGGTATGACCCTGCTTCTAGTGTGAATAGCAGTGCTCTGCTCACTCTTGGGCAGCTTTATCTGACACACACTGTAAGCACTATATAATACCTTAGTTGCTCTAGATTCCATTCACAACCTGTGTGTATGCTTTCTCCTTTCAGCATTCATTATATATATATATATATATATATATATATATATATATATATATATATATATTTAATTGTTATTTATTTTCATGTATTTATTTTATGTCTGTGGATATATATCTATACACACATCTATATAGCTATATATACATATATAAGTTACATCTGAACAAAACAACATACATTTCTTATGCTGAGAGCTGCTTACACATGTGCAGGTGCACTTGCATATCTTTATTGTGAGTTACATATGTTTACTGCCACGTCTTTGTGCTTAGGTGTGCCTTATTCATTATGACAGTTCCACTTTGATGGAATCCGGTTAACGTCCCCATGCGAAACACACATTCACCTTTACGTGTTTAAATGTTGGCTTTACAGCACAGAGGCATTCATTACGCAAGAAAGTGATATGTGCTATAGACGTACTTGAACCGGGAATGCATTTACATTAGGCGGATGCTCTAACCACTACACTATTGGTGTTCTGCTTCATTTATATGTATACCCATGGTTCATAGCTACCCTAACATATGCCTCACCGCTTCACTTACACAGCAGACATCCATTCTCCTGCTGGGAAAACCACGGTACTACACATACAACATTCCCTATTCCCTACTGCTCTGGACCCGTGCTGCATGTCTACTCACTCAAAGGATATTCAGAACTCCAACGCTTATAGTCCTGGCACTTACGTGTGTTTGATTGTCAGGGTGTTCATGTGCTGGTCTCGGTTTAGGCTTGTGCGACTGGTGAACAGCACTGCCCTCTACCTGTTCAAATGTCAGACGTAGCACATGGACAGAGTTGATCCCAATTTTAACATTCTACCTGTGTTTACAGATGCAGGGTTTGGGCACCTATGACCTCATTATTAGGTCGGCACTACATAATATAGGGTGGGGGGTGGTTCTACTACATGATACAGGGTGGGGGGGTGTTTCCACTGGTGTTTCCCTTCACATTTGACTATTTCATTCATTCATTCATATATACGATTAATATTATTCTGGACATCACTTATGAATTCACTACACGTATTCAATAGTCCTGTCAACAAATGTGACAGTTGGTTGGTGCACATATGTGTACCGACCTCTGTGATACTCGGGGACTAATTTCAACTGTGACGGGGACAAGGCAATGACAAATCAGGGACAATCATGGACACTTCTACAATAATAGTACTATTAATTTGGAACGTGTTGACAGATTCGGAGACATATGTATTACTACTTATTTTCTGCATTTAAATGCATCTATTACTCTTAATTCTTGTCATTAGTCATCCTCATTCAACACCTTTCCTCCAAAGGTCCCTGGCTTTGTGAGTGATTCAGAGGCTGGCAAGTTATTGTGCGAATGCTCTGACCATTGGTAGGGTTGCCACATTTTCATATGTACAGGATGGGACATATTCTGGAAACACATACCCACGGTCAGTGCAGGGTTTAGAACATTCATTATTTTCCTAGCTGAGAGCCTATTCCTTTAGCACTTTAGTTGCTTAGTCTGTTTCTTGTACGAATTACGTATTTTATATCCAGACATGACTGCTTTAGGCAACTGTTACATGCAGTATGGTACATAGTTATTTCCTACAATCACAGGACATTTGCCATTGTATCATTGATGGTCAGGACACACCTACCCAAACAGTGACTGTCCCTCACACAGTGGGTCAGGAGGTACCCTGTTTACGTCAGCACCTTAATCACCCTATTTCCAAGTGCTACTATGCGAATGTGTACAATATATTCTCTCGATTATTCGTGTGGGGAAACGTGCGTCACGGGCAGGTGTTTGATCCTGGGTAGTAAGTTCTGCATGACCACCTAGGGCTGGACAGTCTCGTGCACCACTACTGCACATTCAACTTGTGTCCGGATGTCTATAGGACTGGACATCATGTCCTGATACCCAGTCTGATGTTTACACAGGTTACTTATCCCATGACGGATATCCAAAAATTGAGCAAGACCAATACCGTCCATTCTTTTGGCTTTACGAAAATGTGATGGGGTTTTACATGCAAGGGATACATAGTTTGCAATCCTGAAATTGCCTAGGGTGACACTGCCTACTACATATGAGTAGTGATCAGTATGTGTAGATATGGCTGCGCCAAGCTAGTAGGCTGAATATGGCTGGATTTGGTGGACGTTCAGGTATGGGGGGCGGGTTGTGTGCTGTGGAGGGGATGATGGGTATTCAATTATGCATCCAGGTGTGTTGCATTTGAATGGGCCGGTTCCATCCAGACCATTCTGTGGGTATGTGCCGGTGACGTTTCTATACATTTGTATCGCACATTTTAATATTCATATGTTTGTGTGATTGTGTTCTACAGTATGGCCTGTCAGGTTGTATTGCAGATGTGTATACATGTTCTTTGTGTTTCTTTCTGATTCACCCGCTGCTCCCTCATACACCTCCAGTTCACCTATTCTGCATCCAACACAGTCTCACCTTTGTGGATTATACCATTACCCATCCCTCCCACACACATATTCCTGACACTCCATCCATCACTTCTTTGGTTGATGGCCCATGACACAGTCAAGGGAACGCATTGCATACACTACATATGTCAGGTACCTGGACTACCCTGGCATGTTTCACCTTCCACATGCTGTACATCACGCACATAGGTACACACCCATACTTAACTTTCATGACATGGTTGGTACACCCGGGTAATACCCGTTCAACTGTGACACATCCTGACAATTATGGCTTGGACTGCATATGGGTGGATTTTGGCCGACTGCTCTGACCATTGGTAGGGTGCCACCTTTTCATATGTACAGGAAGGGATATATCCCGGACACATATCTGATTTTACAGGACAACACATACCCACGGTCAGCACTACGGATGATACTTTTCCTTTCTGCCTACATGTTAGCTTATTGTTGTAGCAGTTTATACGCTCCTTCTGTTTTGTTTTCTTGCTTATTCTATTTCTTGTCACATGTGGTATGTTACATACGGACATACCTATTGTATGTAACTATTACATGCGTTGTGGGATATAATTCTGTCATACGGTCGCTAGATATTTACATTTATCATGGTTTTGGTATGGACACATCTGCCCAGCTGTGTACTATCCCTCACAATGTGGGACAGCTGGTAACCCTGACCATTGGGCTAGACGTAGCTATTGGCGGCGCGCTAACATGTTGCATTTCACTTCCACTTGGTATAACTATCTACACTGCATTAGAATACGGGCACACGGTTTTCAATGTCATTTGTTCGAGGGATGGAGACTAGATATTCCCTACCGTGCATTTGTGTTTGCTTCTTAATTTTGTGTTCGCAAGAACTGTCTTGCATGCTTTGCATACGTTTCCGTATCCATGGACACTGACAGGTGTGATTACTATTGCAGGCAAATTGTTATATGCAAGCATTTTAGGTTGCACGTCGACAGCTGACATTTCCACTCCTTCGTGCGGCACTTCGACACGCCCTATGCACTCGCACTCATTTCCTATGCACGTGGCTGTGGCGACAGTGCATCTTCATTAATATGCAATTGGCGCTACTGCGCCATCTACACGCCGGCCTTGCGCCGAGCTTCATGAATCCCAGGGTAGGTTTATATATATATATATATATATATATATATATATATATATATATATATATATACATATATATATATACATATATATATATATATATATATATATATATATATATATATATATATATATATATATATATATATATATATATATATGTACACATCTTTTGCCTATAACAGGATTATCATACATTGAAGCTTTGCTGGGTTGAGGACTGGTTCATTTTTTTTTATGTGTGGTGTTTATTGACCTGAGCACCTCCCATTAATACTCGCACCGAGGTTTTTTGGAACAGTATATATATATATATATATATATATATATACATCGGTGGTTAGGTAAAAAATGTCAAAGGCCATTCAAGTTATTTATGTTTAAGTATTGTATTTATATGCATTCATGTACAACAAATATTATTCATTATACTTTTATATTATTAATGGTTGAATAGATATTTTTGTACTGTTTTGCTTTTTACTTTTTTCTTTTGGCTTACTACAGCTTTAAGGATCATTCATTCATTAATTATCTGTTGATTGGATTTGAGATCTGATTTGTAACTTTGGGTATTAAAAGCTTTGTTGTTTCAAGAGATTTATTTTACTCTGATGAAGTCTAAGCGAGATGAAAGCACTTAGTGGTGGAATAAAATAGTACACAGCTCCTTTCATTTTTTTCTTTCTTTTTTTTAATGTTTGCTGATTTTTCCTAGTTCTACATGTACTGTCTTTTGTTGTAATGTGATAAAATGTACTTATTATTAATTCATTTATTTTATATTTGTTGACCAGTAGAGTCTGGATGGATACATGTCCATTTTCAGCGGAGCCCCGGGGAGAAAAGCTCCACAGATCAAATAAAAAGCAAGTGTAAGATTTATACATTGCATGCAAATTTTCATTGGTAAACACAAGCTTTAATATGGTTGTATAGTTATGAAGTTTAAAAATACAATAGTTACATAGAATGTACAAATTTTTCCAGTTATAACACTGCATGAGACAAAACATAAGTAAGAGGAGGTCAGGGTCAGATGTTAGGGTTAAGTTTTGTGTCTAGAAGTTGCGTTCAAATTGGAATGTGTACACTTTCAGTCTGTTAGGGTGGATATTAGCATGTGAAACAACATAGTTAGGTGGTAGGTTATAAGGATTAAGTGAGAAGACAAGGAAAAGGGGAGATATAATGATGTAGAGTGAAAGAATAGCATAGAGGTTTGTTAGAGCATAACATACTAGTGTTTTAGTGCCAATATCTGATTAGGTGCAAGTTAAGGAGTATGATGAGGAGGTGGGATTAAAGGAAGCTAAAGGAAAAGAAAGTTACAGTTCCTCATTAAGGATATAGTTGTGACAGGGAGAAAGAGAATGTGGAACAGGGTGAGTGTGGTTGGGGAGGTCAACCTGGATGGGAGCAGGGGCATATCCATGTGAGTTTTAGACGTTCTTTGAGTAGTGTTATAAATGTAACACTACTCAAAAAACATCTAAAACTCACATGGATATGAGTAGTGTTATAAATGTAACCTTTGAATATGCTAAGGTAACAGCAGAAGGTAAGGAGTTCCCAATTTTGCCTATGTAGTTAGAGAAGAGGAAGTCCCCTGCTGTGTTATTGTTTTTGGTCACCTTGATTAGTCTTTTATCACTAGAGCGAGGTTGTCTGGGATTAGTTGGTATATTTAGTAGGTTGGACAGTGTTGAGGTTTTATCTGGAAGCAGTAGGAGTTTATGGGAAAAAGAAAGCTGATGGAATGATGGGAAATTAGGGAATTCAAGCCAATTAAGTTGTTTTAGTGAGTGACAGTGTTGGGCTTGATAGGGGGCATCAGTAGAAAATTTGATTGTAGCAGATGTCAAGCTTGGCAATTTTGGTTTTGGGAAGTTTGGTGAAGATAGATGTGGCAGAGTATAATGTGGAGATGATGTGAGTTTGAGCTGTGGTTATCCTGGCAGGTTGAGTTAGACATGGTTTATTTTTATAAAGACTGTCCAGTTGTTTGTGGATGTTTTTAATGGTTTGATTTATATGTATATCAAATTTTAGTTTGTTGTCAATGGTCACACCTAGCAGTTTAGTATGAGTGTCTGGTGAGATGATAGTCTCATCTCTGGAAACAATATTAAATGGGTTGGTCATTGTGGTGGATTTGTTTGGTTTGAATAGCAACAGTTTGGTCTTTTTGTGATTTAGTAATAGGTTTTTGTTACGAAACCAGGTTTTGGTAGATTGGAAGGCTTTTTGGGTGATAGAGAGGAGTTCCTGAGCATCATTGGCTGAGCAGACTAGCATTGAGTCGTCAGCATACTGAATAACAGTTGCAACTTGGCAGATGCTGTTTGAAGATTATTAGTGAAAATGGAGAATAAAAGGGTTCCTTGAATGGACCCTTCTGGGACTCCTGTGGTGATGGATAGCAGTGAGGATAGGTTGTTGTCCCATTGAACTGCGAAAACTCTGATACCTCAAAAGACTACAGCCAAACCTGCCAGGATGATCTATGGATGCCCAGATGGAATGAGAGGAACATAGCCTCCCAAAACTCAAATGTGAAAGAGCTCAATCTGTTCCCAAACAAGATTAATGAAGGCAGGTAACAACACCCCAGTGGAAGTTTTCCTGCCACACTAGGTAGCTACCAGGTGAGAATCTGAGAGGACTGTGCAGCAGAAGAGGCTGACACAATAGATTACCACGAGGTTAAAGGTGGATTTCCAGTGCAAAATGGCTACCAGGAATTCTAGGCTGAGAAACTTACTAACAGATGCCTTGGAAGGGGAAAGGTAAGTCTTTTATCCTACATGGAAAAGGTCCAACAGTCAACTTCATGATAACTCTTTTACCAAAAACTCTAAAAGGCCTCCCCACCCAAGAAGACATTGAGAGTGCATCAATAACTTCTCTCAGTTCGCATGATAGAGATGACATCAGTGATCCTGAAATATCCTTCTGGTCACCTTGTAGCAACATGAGCTCTCTATGATGGGGAAGAGTATTTACAGACAACAGCACAGCAATGATGTCCCAGTCCTAAAGAAAGGAAAGCAAGAGATCAGACTGAGTGGGATAGAATCTTCTGTCATTAACCAAGAAATACAGTAATATAAGGCAGGTTCTGTCCGTCAGATGCACCATGAAAAACGGACGTAAGGGAAAGAAGAGAAAGCTCAACAAAAGAAGAAGCAACAAATAGGTCATGTTTCCTTTTGCCAAGCCCTTGAAGTAATTCTGTCCAGTATAGCTAAACCAGGGAGCACCACCTCCACATCTCAGAAGGGCCAGTTACTGGAGAAATAGATGTCCAAGATTCAAAAGGCTCAAGGGGAATCTTACCAGCCCAAGAAGAGGAGGCAGCTACAGTGCTCCTAGCCCAGAATTTAAGATTCCTTTAGATCTTCTTACCATTGTTGTCAGAATGAGAATCCAGATACTGAAGGATATCCAGGAAAACATTCAGTGAGGACTGTAAAAATGCCCCTGAAAATACCCCTCTTTCCAAAGGAGAATCCCATACAAAAGTCTTCAGATTGTCCACAGGAGGGTCTTTCTTAGCTGTGTGTTGCATCACAGGCACATAGCCATACATGTTACTATAATGAAGGCATCAAGAATGAACTCCAAACAGCATCAAAGATGGAGAATCATGAATAACAACAAACTCAGGTTATGGTCCACCTTAATCTCTGACTTACTGATGTCCTACAAGGTAGTTCTCAAGAAAAGCAGCAGGAGAGGCCAAATGGCAGTTGAGATGCATTGCCAACAGAATTATTTCTCAACATTCCAGAAGAATGAGCCTTCTAAATCTTTATACCAAACCTGTCCCGTTCTCAGACTATCCTGTCCACATGTTTGAAAGAGGGCAGTGTTGTCTCTGAACCTGCTACAGAATGTTCATCCATTTCCAAAACAAAGACCTGTTTGTCTAATACAGAGGTATATGCAGCAGATAAGAGCTTCCCCACATGTTCTAACTAGTCCAGGTCCAATGTCATGCATATGCTTGTATGAATACAACAACATAAAAGACATAACATGAGGTTTTAGATAAATGAGGGCCTATACATGTACATGCACTGTGTTACAGGAGACATATAATCAAGAAAGGCCTACAAACAGGGCTGACTCTGGTACCATATCCACATGACATGGGTTGTAGTTCCAAACCTGACACTTGAGCTCCCAGAGTTAATCAAAAAGCAAATGTCATGGATCCAAGCATGAGATCAGTCTCGGACTACTCCTTCACCAAGGCTCACCAGTTCAGCTCAGTTGAGCAGGAACATCTAGGAGAAGACAACTCAGCCCTGAGTATCTCTTATTCATAGCTGAATTATTTAAAGGCCACTCCTGATGATGATTGTGGGAAGAATGAGGACAAAGCTTGTTAGGTAGGTGAAAGCACACAGACCCTCAGTTCATCTCTGCTAAGCCTCAAGTCCTCCAGAGAAACAGAGTATCATACTGGGCTATATCCCTTGTTAACCAATGAAGATTCTCACCACTGAGAGAAGTGGGAGTCCACAAACTATATCTAGGATTGCTAGACCCAACCAACATCAACCAGTGAAATTTCAGGATCAGAAATCTGGCCCATCTCTCAAGAATCAAGAGGACCCCATGCCAATCCCAAAAGCAACTCTTTTCCTTCATCATTCAGAATTTAGAAACTTTCAACATCAAAAATAAAGCTGAAAGATATGTTAATGCAGACATGTGCTAATGGTAATGGTAATAATGGAGTTCTAAACTGTGACAAAAAAACAGCATACTGGGCAATCATGTTACTAGTCTATGGTATTATGTCATGCATCATCACAAGCTCACATTATTCTGTGATCATGGAGACTTCTGGAAAAAGATGCCATGTGCTGAATGTTACCGGGAATACATCACACCAAGCATGTGTCCTTGATATTAATTCTGGCAAGCACATCACTGTAAGAATTAAGAAAAAACCTGTATTAAATGCTTGTTATGGGTGGAATTTATAAGATGCTGTTTTGTTCAGTGCAAGCAGAAAGTATTTTTGGCAGCATTCTGTCATGGCTGCATATGGTTGCAATGCTTAACTGGTTGACTTAAATGCATACTGTTATATATGAAGGGTAAAGGATTTCTTCCTTAATCCTGAAATATTTTTTACATACTAGAACAGGAAGTAACGTTTAGTGTTTACAACATAAACAGCTGTAATATGAGTGCAGTACACTGCCTGAAAAGTTAATAAACTTACTTAAATTAGTCTTCAGAGTGCAGTCTTTCATCCAGTTTGATATCCATCTTACCACATATGGGTTGATTTTTAAAGTATTTAACTTCTGTATGATGGTAATATGGGGAATGGTGATGAAGGCCTTGTGACATGCCACATGAACTGCATGGTCGCCATCTGCAGCCTCCATAACACTTTCAAAGAAGTTCATCAGATTAAATAGGATCTACCATTCACAAAACCAAACTGTTTGGGGTCAAGTCTAACAAAGTTATTGATAGCACAGTTTATGAAGTCAGTTACAATATGTTTCATGGCTTTGAAAAATAAGCTTCTAAGGCTAATAGGCCTGTAATAACTCAGGTTGTCTGTAAGGTCGTCCTTATGGAGGGTCATCAACACTGCAATATGTCATTTGCCAGAAACAATGTAAAATGCTAAACTTAGTTTAAATAGTATGAAATGTGTGCCTGCAAGGGAATATTTAACATAATTAAAAACCTATGATGTAACCTGTGGCACATGTGATAAATACTGCAAACTATAGTGTGTAATAGTAGATGGGTAGGGGATCTAATCTCACATTAGCCAACTGTGTGTGTGTGTAAATATATCCCCTTGCAGCACTACGGACATGCCTGTTTGGACTATCTCTGTACAATGGTTATGGGTGGGAGGTTGGCATAATGGTTAAGTTATTTACCTTGCAGACGGAAGGTGCAGGGTTTGATTCTCACATGAGGTAATTGGCTAGGCTTAAAATGGCCCACGAGGGCAGTTAGCCTAGTACTAACCTATGAACCAGGTATGTTGCCATGCCACACGGAGGAAGTATTTTTGCCTTGATTAGCATGTCAGCTAAATGCTCTTCATATATAATGGGGGATGTAAGGGATTTGGGTATTTTGGGGCTATACAGCAACTGCCGTGGTTGACTGGCTGGATTTAATTCTATTTTTACCTTTTTATATTTAATCACTCTTAATCAGAGTCTACAACATTTTTCTCTACGTTTTGCTTTCTTTTGGTATGTTGTTTAACAGAATATGGCAGAGAAATGAATTATTGAACTGGACTACAACCCGAGTAAACATAATACCACTGGATTATGGAATCATTTTGGACTTATACTTCAGGTTGCAGTTAATCCACTTCTTTCAACTGACTGCAATGAGGTTGAGTGTGACAATGTTACAGAAGCACTTGGAAATGATTATGTTGAATTCATTTCACTTTTTTGGGACATGGAAAATAACCTCTCCAGATACAAATGGATGCACTGGCAAAGACTTCTCTTGGAAGCATGCCTCTTTTATAAAGTGATTCCCAGAGGCTTAAGAGTACTAAGGATGCCTACTTATGGAAACACCTACCCAGAATTCTTGAGAAATGGCAATTACTCAACCTAGAATGCAGTTTTAAGTATATTCAACTGCTTGTCCTATGGAGGACCTCTCACAGAGAAGATTGTAAAGGTAAGGGAGAAACATGAATCTTTTCTCTTTTCAGAGACTTATAAGTATAAAATTGATGCTATGTCTACTGATTTAACTGCATATGAGAAATGTTTACAATTTGTTAAACATAAAAAATTAGCAAGACATCAAACAAATTTTCATGAGGAGAGAATAAGCTCTTGGCCAAGAAACAGTCAAAGTGGATAACAAAGTGTTCCTACATGAAATAAAAATGTTAAAATTGACAAACTGACTGTGCCTCAAACAACCTCTGTTAGAAATGAGACCTTGGTTTCTATAAGCACTATCTGTAATGAGTATTCTGGGCCGGCTCCTATTAATATTGGTTGACCCATTGACTGTGGCACTAGTGCACAGGAAGGTAATATGAGACAAGCTACATCTACTAGCAATGCTTTAACAAGCAATTCAGAAGGCACGTGTACTGCTTCTGCTAGGAACTCACATACTGAGCTGTTGAACACTAATGCTACTTTTTCTGCGGCACATTTTTACATCTACAATTGCCGGAACTTTTAATAGACAAAGAGAGGGCTGTGAGAGGATGATCTATGAGCAGAAAATGGCAGGGTATAAATAACCTACAGATAGCAGCGCAGCTTGAACTAGGTCCGGATATTTGGAGAGAGGTGCCCTAGATCTAGTTTTTAATATTTCTTCTTTTGAATTGACTATTGAACAACTAAGTGTCCTTAACAAAGGTCTGTTCTTTGTACCTGCCAAAGGCTCTGTTTTATATAATGTTCTCACAGACTTTAAACTTTTTGTAAAGAATATTGCTTTAAGATTAATCTATGGTAATGGAACTGTACACTTTTAATGCATTTAGAAAAACAAGTCAATTTATTCCTCCCTATCCACCATTAATGGAAGCTTTTAGAAAAATCTGTGAGTATGAAATACGTGAGGCTCTGATGAGAAAACACAGGAGATGTTTTTATAACCTTAGTCATTTTGAGTATGATGCTTTATGTCAGCTGATTACCTCAGATTTACTTAAAGTGTGTCCTGCTGATAAAGCAGGTGCAATGGTATTGATGGACATGGATAAATACTTGGGAAGCATGGAGGCTTTATTGAGTGATGCTTTGACTTATGCTGAATGTGCCAACTATGAGGTGGATACTTACATTAATAGGGTGCGGTCTGACTTATATGACTTGTTAATGGATGGCATCCTGGATAAAACCTATGAGTATTTTTTAGTGGAATACCCCATGACCCTTATCATTTATGGGCTACTTAAAGTGCACAAGTCTAGAGTTGATCCACCAAAGAGACCTATAATCTCTGTTAGGGGCTAGGCGTCAGAATCACTGTCCATATACACTGAAAAAAATGCTACAACCAGTATTGCACAAAGAGGGTAGAGTTTTAATAGATACCAAGCATTTTTGACAAGTTTATATGAATTTATTTCTTTTTATTTATTTTACATTTGTTAACCGGGAAAGTCTGACTGGATACAGGTCCATTTTCGGGTCTACTTTATTTAAGCAAAAGATGATTCCAGCGAATACAAATTCAGCAACACATAAGCATCAACATGCTCAATGGTTGAACAACGTAAAGTTTGAAACACATTAAATCTAATTGTTTTAGTTGGCTCACGTATTATTCTAATTTACTGTGACGTATGTTTGATCACGTAATGCTAATGATACGTAGCACCGGTTGCTAAATATAAAGCGTATATGTAAAGTTATAGTGCAGATCCCTACAAATTAATACCAATTAAAGCAAATTAAGACCTAAATTCCTAATTTGTAACATATGTGCAACAATTTTAAAATGATAGGTATTGGACATGATCTGTGCATACCACATCCTGTTGGACTACTAATGGCTGACAAAACATTCACGTGTCCTGGTGTGCTAGGTAAAGCTTACAAAACTGTAAGATCTCAGCAAAACAGGGAAATGTTGATAGTGGACCGTTATCTTTATAACCTAGAAAAAGAATTGAAAAACAAAAAGTATTGGTGTTGTCATTTAAAACATAGCTAAAATGTAGGGGTAGAGCGATAACTACAAAAGGCAGTGCAGAGGAAACGTTATTAAAATCTACACCCACAACCATGCTTCTGACCCCACAGACATGGAAAGGTATCAGTCATGTCAAAAATGAAGGGAATTAGCTACCGTGTGTAGGAGTACACCAACTTTAATAGTAGACTATGCTGTTGCTACTAAATCCCTTGAAAGTACTGTAGCTTTACCTACCCGTAGTTCAATGTTACAAAAGATGAATAGAATTAGGCAGTTACAGCTACATAAGAAAAGGAGGGCAGGTACATCACTAAGTGTGGTTTCCATAGATGAATACCCATTAAAACAATCTAAATTTATACAGGAGAGGAAAGTAGATAGATATATATATATATATATATATAGTAATCTACATGTATTGGTCTTCACTTTTTTTTTTTTTCGGATTTTCCCGGTTAGGGGTAGCCACAGCAGAACTCCGGTCCGCTAATGATTGGCAGTCGATTTTTATGGTGCTGAGGTGCCAGCCCGACGCCCAACCTTCAACAAAGGCACGCCCATTCACACATGTCTTTTGAATGCCACTCGACCGTGGGGAGGACATGTAGACTCCACACAGAAGGCGCTCCAGCCGAGAATAGAACGGAAGAACCTCTTGCTGTGAGGCAACGCTACCACAGCTTCACTACAGAAAAGAATTTAACAGACTTGTGCAATGCAGAAATTTGGTTTATGGATGTTTTTTCCTTACAAAAGGAAAAGTTTGTAGACAGTTATATAGTGTTCATGCACTTGTATCACAGGGTGGTAATCAGAAATGTCTACCTCTTTTGTACTGTCTAATGACTAAAAATCATTCAAATCATATAACTACATGTGGGATTGTGTGTCGTCTTTACTAGATAAATCACATTTAAAGCCATCATTAAACTATCTGCTATGTGACTTTGAACAGGCTGCTATTAAAAGTATTGCATACAATTTTGCAGATGTTTCCAGTAAAGGGTGCCTATTTAATTTTGCCCAAAATATCTGGCGTAAAGTGCAGTCTTTGGGTTTGGCACAGCTATATGGTAACTCTGTTGAATTTCAGCAGTCAGTGAAAAAGCTTATAGCATTAGCTTTTTTGAAGGAATGTGATGTTATTACAGTTTTCCATGAGTTATCTAAAGATTTTCCTACTGAGGGCAAGGAATTGTTAGACTAATTTTCAGATATATATCTGTTAGGTCGTGCACAAAAGCAGGTAACTAGGACAATGGCAGTTACTCTGTTTCCACCGATGTATCCTGTATCATTCTGAAACATAGCCTCACTAAACGAAAAGTCTTTACCACACACTGAAAATTATGTAGAGGGCTGGCACAGGAGGATTAGGTGCCTGCTTGGGAGATGTATCTCTGATATCCCTGCCGTACTTGAAGTGTTAGCCAGGGAGCAAAACAGGGTAGATGAGTTGCATTTGCAACTACTAAAAGCTTGTCCACCATCACCTAAGAAAAGGAAAACAGTTCATCGGCAAAGTCATTTGCAGGCTGTAGTAGAGAAACAGGAAGAATATAAAGTACAGCAATTTCTGAAAACAGTAGCTATGCTACTAAAAGTGTAGGATTTCTAATGAGACTGACAAACACACTGTTTATCATTCATATCACTTATACGTTAAGTCATTGATATGAGATACTGTTTAAACAAACTCTTTTTAGTTAGTGTTGCTATAGTATGGTCTTCATATTACGTTGTGTCACATTTAAATTACATTAATTTCTCTGTGAACTTATCAATAGAGTAATATGTAACATTTTTTTGTTTTAGTGCATGTACAACACAATGAGTGAGAATAATGTTTATGTGTAAAATAGGAAGGTTTCAGGACTTAAAGTACGCTCAGGAGAGAGCTATTTCTAATTTACCTTCAGCAGTGACAGTAATGATTTTGTCTCACAAAGGAAGGTTTAAGGATTTATAGTACACTCAGGAAAGAGCTATTTTTACTTTATGTTCGGCACACTGGGAACGAGTTGTGGGCCAACTATAACTTTTCGATGTTTTCACTTTCGATGAAGTTACATTTCGGTTTTAACAGCTTTTGATATATATGTGTTGCTGAATTTGTTTTCGCTAGAATCAGCTTTCGTTTAAGTAAATTAGACCCCCATTTTCAGCGGAGGCCCTGGGAGAAAAGCTCCAAATGTACAAAAACAAGTGCTAATACAGTAAAATTATTACAGTGAGTTATCACAAAACTGAGATTTATTTAACGATATGTACACACAGGTACATGTTTTTCCTCACATACACACAGCAAAGGTTGGACGCAAGTAATTGAGAAAGAAATAGTTAAAGATCTCATCTGAAAAAGGAAACACATATATTAAGGTGGTTATCATACATGATGTAGTGTTAACTTTAAATCTTTCCAGTAGGTGGGTGATACACAGAATTTTAAACAGTTATAGAGTCAGTGTTTTATTCTTGTAATAAGGTTCTCATTTATGAATTTTTTTTTGAGTGGGAGTTAGTCAGAGTTTGTACAGGGACATAGCCACTGCATTTTTAGGTATTTCCTAAGGGATTTTTTTGATTGGGATAAGGAGGGGGTCAGTGGTGAGATCTGCAGGAAGTAGGTTACAGTTTTTACTGGCAGAGTTGGAGAATAGTGATTCACCAGCTGAATTGTTGGTTTTAACAGTTTGCACTAGCAATTATTTTGGAAGAGCGAAGGGATTTTAGGTTACTGTAGGGGGTAATAATATTTGTCAGTATGGGTGTACCGTCTGGTTGGTAGAAGATTTTGTGAACAACTATTAGTTGGCTATATTGCAGTTGATAGGTTAGTTCAAGCCAGCCTAACGATTGAAGGTTAAGGCAGTGACGGGTTCTATAAGCTGATCCTGTGGCAAATCTGGCAATGTTATTGTAGCACCTAGTAAATTTATTGAGGTTTGATTTGCTTAGGTTTACAAAGATAGGCGAGGCATAAAGAAGGGTTGATAGTAGATGTGTACAGGCAATAACAGTTCTAGCAGATGGGGTTAGGAATGGTTTAATCCAGTATAAAGAGCCTAATTTTTTATTAACTGTTTTAAAAGTTTTGTCTATGTGAGCATCAAGCTTGAGGTTGCTGTCGATGATCACTCCCAGTAGTTTAGTACTAGGTTCTGGGGAAATTATGGTACCATTGTTAGATATTATGGTGAGAGGTGGTGAGGGGACCTTACGAGTGGGGGAGAAGAGTAATAGTTTGGTTTTATTTGGGTTTAATAGTAGTTGGCGATCAGTGAGCCAGTTCTCTACTTTGTTGAAAGTGATTTGGGACAAGGATTGTAAATCTGTGGGGGAGGTGGCAGAGCAGATTAGGGTTGAGTCATCTGCATTCTGAATACAAGTTGCATCGGGGATGACTTTGTACAGGTCATTAATGACTATGGAGAATAGGAAGGGACCTAATATAGATCCCTGTAGGCCTCCAAGGGCGACTGGTAAAAAGGACGATAGGTTATTTTTCCATAGTACAGCTTGTTGTCTGTCACTTAGGTAAGAATGAAGTCAGGTAATTGCTAGGTTATCTATGGAGAGTGATTTTAATGTGTTTAAGAGTAATTGGTGATTTACCATATCAAATGCCTTGGATAGGTCAAGGAAGAGGGCTGAGGAGAGCTTGTTGTCATTACGGTTTTGATTTATTGCATGGGAGAAGGAGAGAAGGGCTGAGGATGTACTATGGCAAGGTCTAAATATGTGCTGGGAGGGGGCTAGGAGAGTGTTTTGATTCAGATAGGCAAGAAATTGTTTCTGGGTACATTTTTCCATTATTTTAGCCAAGGGAGACAGAATGGCTATAGGCCTATAATTTGAATTCAGTGGAATCTCCCTCTTTATGAAGAGAAACAATGTGGGAGATTTTTCAGATGTGGGGGGTATAGGCTTCGTGGATAGTTCTATTGATTAAAATTGATATGGGGTATGCTATTTCATTAGTGGCTTTTTGGAGATATTCTGCAAGTAGTAGGTCTGCTGAAAGGGTGGTGGGTTTCAGTTTTTTAAGTAGGGACTTAATAAAAGATGTTGATACTGGATCAAGCTTAAAGGGGATCTTATTATCAGGTGTGGAGGACTTGGAGTATAGGGAGATAGCTTACTGGCTAGGGATTGCACTTTTTTTGTAAAGAAAGTGTTAAAGGTGTTAGCAACAATTTTAGGAGGTTGTTGGAGGGTAGTTAAGGGGGTAGGGGTAGGTGATTGGCCTGGCTGGAGAAGTTTGTTTATGCCTGACCAGAATTTTTGTGGTTGATTTTGGTGCTTTTGTTGCAGATTACAGTAGTAATTTGTTTGTCTAGCATAATAGACTTCTTTGTATCATTTCTCAGCTGTTTATATATAAGGTGGTCTTTTGGGGATTTAGTGGTTCTCCAGGAGGTCCATACTTTGTTTCTGCTAATAATTTTTTGTCTTGTATCATTGGACAGCCATGGTGTTACTTTGTTATTGGTTCTGATAGTGCGTGGGGAGCATGGTTATCCAGGATAGCAAGAAATGTAGAGTTAAAGTATGAAACCGCTTCATCTAGTGGAAGTAGCCATAGGTTGGACCAGTCACATGTGTTAAGTTCATTCTGAAATTTAGTCTGAATAAAGTTCTTACAACTTCTAATGTTTTAAAGGAAGATTGTTGAGGGATGTCATTTCTTTTTCTGATTATATAGGTCAGGGAGTGATCACTAAAGTCCTCAGGTAGGGTGCCTGTTTTATATATCTGGGGTGGGTTGTTTATTATATAGGCTATTTATTACTTAATATCTGAATTACTACACCATTCAATAAACGGTTGTTTATTGAATGGTGTAGTAATTCAGATATTAAGAACTGTGTACTTGTAACTATTGATGTCATGTCACACTTCACTATTATCCCTAAGATGTAAGAATAGAATATGTTAGGTTGATCCTGCTGAAACTTTCAGGATATAGTATTGATAAGACAGAGCTTGTCTGCTCACTTCTTGATGTCATTTTGAACAAAAATTTGTATATCTTTAATGATAAGCTATATCATCAGCAGAATGGGGTTGTGATGAGCACCATGTGTGCCAACAGTTATGCAAATATGGTGCTGGCATACTGGGAGTCCCACTACATATTTAATCAAGGTAATTTCTTTTATATACGGTTTGTTGACAATGTGTTTTTTGTTTGGTTAGGCACTATGGAAACTTTACACAAATTTGTTGAGTACTTACATTCTACAACTAGTTTTTTGAGACTTACTCTGACCTCTTCTTTTACTTTTATGATTTCCTGGATGTGCATATAATGATTACCAAATTATATAAGAAAGAGTATAGTAAGACTAAAGTTTTATCTTGTAACAGCATGCATCCAAAACATGTACACACTAATGTGCTAAAAGGACAGTTGTACAGATATGCACATTTAAGTGTTGATAATAGAATTATGTATGAATCATTTAAGAACCTAAAAAGTAACTTTAAATGTAGAGGCTGCCATGATATGGAGGTCGAGCTGCCTGTGATGAGGTCCTCCAACTCAGGAGGGATGTTGCTAAATCTTACTTCTCTGAGAGAGTAGTGAACAGTGAAAGAACACACAACCAGCAACAACAAAAGATTCAAAAACAGAAAAATACACCAGCACTTCTTTTCATTATTCCAGCGACAGTGATCTGGCACCTCTGCAGTTCGCCTTCAAGGATCACAGTGTAACAGTTTCAGCTGAGTAATATACTGTGCAAACAGCCACTTAATAGGATCCAATAATTCAATTATATTAATTTAAAGTTGCAATTAATTCAAACAACCAAAGGTATCTCTTATACATTTAAATATAAAAAAAAAAATGTTATACCAATATTATTGTAAACATATAAATGAATAAATAAATCAACACAGATTATCCATACAAATTGATATAAATACATATACATAAATAGCATAAATACTTCACCATTAAGTACCCTGTTACTTATTTAACCCTTCAGATTCCTACTTCTTGTTTTAAACCATGGGGCCATAAAGTCTGAAATTTAAATATCATTCTGGTTTCCAACTCCAATAATTTGCCAATATAATCGCCCCCTATAGGTAAAAAGGGTTTTGCAAGTACATAAGAAATCAAGCCACCATCTAAACCCCCATGCATTTCATAGAAATTATTAGCTATAGGACTTAATTCATTATGATTTCTTATATCTCTAAGATGTTCAAGAATCCGTATTCTAACCATATGTTTAGTCTATCCTATATACCACCTTGTATTAGAGCACGAACATCCCAAAATATATACCACCCCTGTTGATCTGCAATTAAAGTAATATCTAGAACTAAATATCGTCCCATTACTGGAAGATCCTGATAGATGTTTAACTCTATTACATATACTGCAATGACCACAAGGGAAAGTGTCCAAAGGTAAATTAATGTTGGGTTCCACAACAAAGTTATAATTCAATAACTCTTTCAAATTTTTTCCTCTGCTAAAAGAGAATGTGACATATCTGGGGAACAAATGGCCTATATTCTCATCCTAAGAAATGATATGCCAAAATCTCCTCATAATACTTACTAGCACATCAGAGAAAGGTGAAAATTTAGTAACATAAAACATCTTACTATTCACATCCACATCACTAGAGGTACTATTCTCCCCAAAATCATTAATGCCACTCCTAGTTCGTACTGATTGAGATTTTCTCATGACATGCCCGAGCACTGCATGCTTACATCTCAATAATCTTTCCTCATCATAACCCCTGTCTTTTAATCTCCTCTCCACATTATCCAATTCCATTACTTTCTCGTTTTATCACTAGTGTGATCAAAAATTCTTTTAAATTCACCATAAGGTAGAGAGTTCAATAGGTGCTCAGGGTGCATGCTAGTTGCATGTAAAAACATATTAACTGAGGTTTGCTTCTTATATGGTCTAAAGCCTATAGCCTCACCATCCCCATATAATGTCACATCCAAAACATTAATGGCTTCCCTACTTAAATCATAAGAAAAGGTCAAACCATGCTCATTGCAGTTAAGGACCTCAAACAAATCCACAAAAATCACAACAATCACCCCTACAAATAAATATAAGTTCATCAATAAATTGATTATAAAGCAAAACCTTATTCTTATAGAAAGTGGTGGGATATATAAATTTCTTCTCAAAAATCCCATATATATCATAGCACATGAGGCCGCATAAAAGGCCCCTATTGCTCTTCCCTTCAACTGCAAGAAAAAATCATTTTCAAAGGAAAAATAGTTGTGAGTTAAACTAAATTCCAATAAACTAATCAAAAAAGCTGTTCTAGGACCATCGCCTAACATATCCATGATGGACTCCAAACCTCATCTCAGTTTTATATTAGTATACAGAGATTTTGCACAAACAGTAACCCAATAATAGTCACCTTGGCAATTAATCTTAGCTAACTCATCCAATAAATCTTGTGTGTTTGAAATATGTGCAGGAACCTTACATAAATATTTCTTCAAGTGGAAATCCCCCAAAAAATGCCAACATTACTTAAATAAGAACCCACCCCTGAAATAATAGGCCTTCCAGGAGGTTTACTTAAATTTGTATGTATCTTGGGCAAAGAATATATAATGGGGGTTACTGGTTTCTTAACATATAACTTATTCACATCCTTTTGGTCAAGAAAACCCAAAAGTTCTCCCCTTTCCAATAATGCCATCAATTCTTCATTATAACTTATAACAGGATTCCTAGATAAGCATTTATATTCATCTTGACATCTCAATATATTGGCTATCAGTTCACAGTACATTTGTTTATCCAAGATAGCCCAGTTTCCACCTTTGCACATTTAAATATAAACTCCATTTTAACTGTTTTAAACTTTTTAAAGCTAGCCACTCATTTTTAGTTAGATTATATGACTTATTCTGTTTCAAAAACTTACTGAAAGCAATGGGCATTTCCTTATACACAATTTTCTGGAATAATACAATGGCAGGTACATTTATCATAGGCACAAATTTGTTCTCTGCTGACAAAATGGGAAACTGTAATTTGCCATACCCTGTAGTATAGGAAACGTTTTCACTGTCCACAACATTATAATTTTCCAGAGGTTCCGACTCATAATCATAGAAACATTCATTATCATCTTCCAATATCTTTTCAAATGCATCATTTTCATTACTTTCAAAACTGTTTTGTACAATTTTTCCAAAATGTACACATAACAGCAACTTCCTACAAAATGCTTTAAGCTCAAAATACAGATCAACAAAAGCGGGTTTAAATGTAGGCACAAATTTACTGCCTTTAAACAATACAGCCTTCAATTCATTTGAGAGGCTAAGTTGAGACAAATTGATAAAATACATTGCCTGTGCATTGTACTCACAATTATTAACAAAACGTCCATTACTTCAAATGATTTCTTCCCTTCCTTCCACTTCTCCCACAATTTGTTTGGTTAACCTAAAGGAGTGATTATTATTAGCAATTACTGTCTGGTTAGTCTCTTCCACTTCTGAAGCTAAAGACACAGCAAAATAAATAGTTTTAAAGCCATCTTGCTCTGTAGAGGACGCCAACACACTCCTGCGCTTCTGGATCTTGTTTCTAGCCATTGACCTGCTCCATGACGACTCACACTGCCAGGAAAACAGCACACCAGTCTCATAGTCTCTCATATCACATAAGAGCTTGTTTCTCTTATGCTGAATGATTTCAGCTTCTAATTTAGAGACTTTTTCACTTATAGAGGACATCTGCACCCTGTAACAGGACTCCCTCACCACCTCATCCTGTACGTGCAAGATTCCCCCTTCAGTTTCTCGTGTGCCCTCATATTCCACTTAATTAATATGCGCAGCCAATTTAAGGTACACTGCAAGGAGGCCTGTTTCCACTCCTCAAATAGATCATTTTCCTCCCCTGAAAAACTGGTAGCTGGCAAACGATCAATACGTAACCCTCTAGGAGTTAAATTCAAACTCACATATTTTTCAAGAAGACGAGTGTCCAAAAATAAGATTACCTCTTTAGCCATTAGTCTTTCCAGTTGTACGAAGTGCCCCTCAGAATCTTGGTTACTGCTAATATTCCATGGATCCATCTGTGTGAATTTTCTTTCACGTTCATTCACCATATTAGCAAAATTAAGGTGACCAGGCATATCTAAGAGCCCAGAAGCACCACCCGCTTGCAACATGCTAGTGCTGTTGTACAAATAAACAAGAGCACACAACCAGCAACAACAAATGATTCAAAACACAAAAATACACCAGCACTTCTCTTCTTTATTCCAGCAACAGTGATCTGGCACCTCGGCAGTTCACCTTCAAGGATCACAGTGTAACAGTTTCAGCTGAGTAATATACTATGCAAACAGCCACTTAATAGGATCCAGTAATTCAATTATATTAATTTAAAGTTGCAATTAATTCAAACAAAATTATCTCTTATACATTTAAATATCAATTTTTTTTTATTTTGTTTTTTTTTTGTGAGTGAAAGAAAGATCTCTGATGCAAGAGTCTCTGACTTAAGAATATGCATAACTTATTCTGTGGCTTTTCAAGCTATCTGCAATATTATTAGGAAAAATTGGCAACTCCTTGTATCTGATGATGGGTATAGGCCAGTACTTGGTAATGCACCCAAGTTTTGCTATAGAAGGAATAGATCATTAAAACAGTTGCTGTGTTATAAATCTACTGGTAAAAAGGTTTCTGTCTCTAATAGATGTGGTACATTTCCATGTAGAGACTGCAACATGTGCAAATGTATTTATTGCAGTGATTACTATGTACATCCAGTGGGTAAGAAGAGCTATGTCTTTCATTTTATGCAAATTACAGAAGTCAAAATCTAGTATATTTGTCATTCTGTGTAAAATGTGAATCCTACTATGCAAGTAAGATGAACAGATGTTTGAAAGACGGAATTAGAGACCATTTAAATGACATCAGGAAGAATGATGTTCGTAATGCATTGTATAAACAAACTTTAGAGAATGACACCAGTCATACTTTTAAGTTTTTATTTTTTGGAATTACTTACACTTAGCAATAGAAAATGTGATCTAAGGAATGAAAAACAGAATATAAAGAGATGAAGTGGATTCTAGAATTACATGCAGATGGTATCGAGGGACTTAATGAAACTGTCCCTTTAAGACCAATTCTTAGATCACGTGACTTGACAAGGTAACTGTTTAAAAGATGATTAGTTTGTAACAGTCATTAGATTTGATGAAACACCTGTTTAGAAAGACGCAAAAGCGCTTATCTGTGTTTTAGCCTTGCTTTTATGGTTTTATTTTCCTTCTTTTAATAAAATCCATGATTTTATACAGCAACTGCTGTGGTTGACCAGTTGAATTTACTTCTGTTTTTACCTTTTCGTATTTAACCAGTCTTAATCCAAGTCTGCAACGTTTTTCTCTAAATTTTGAAATTTTGTCACATAGTAAGTTTAGTTCTGCATGTTTTTAGTCCTTAAATTCAGTGGGGTTTGTTGTAGGAGCTTTTGGGAGTTTAAAGGAGATGGCCTTACGTTTATGGGCAGACGTAATTGGGGAAGGAGATACCACAGGAGTAGTGCATGAAGAAGCCATATTTGTTAGAATCAATTCAGCAATGCCATGTCCTCTAATAGGTTTATTTACCAATTGTACAAGGAATGTTTTCTTTATTAACTCTAGGAAGATTTTATCATATCCATTAGATGTATAGATGTCCCAGTTTCTTTAAGGCTGTTAAAGTTATCCAAAATAAAGTACCTTTTGCAAACAGGACAGTCATTTAGAACCCTGCGGAGTCTTACATGGTCATTAGGGGCAAAAAGGTGGAGCCATTCTATATAGAAACAATACAAATCCAAAGAAGACAAGAAATGACCCTATTTTGTCAAAGGTCTGTGACATTATCTTTCAAAGATGGCCATTCCAATATAACCCATTGCTTCCAGAATCTGCAGCACAAAGGGTCAAGTGTCTGTTTGTCAACCAACTCTGATGTGCAGTTCATGGGAAGCCATTACTACAAAACAGCATGCTAGCTTGCTTGACTGGGACTCTTAGGAACAGTTAAGACAGAAGGCCTTGCTCATAGACAACTAACTGGACCCATCCATTTCATCAGGAAACAACTCATCAAAGGATAATTTCACTGAGTTTGATTCCATTCCCTTCTCTTCACAAAAATGGTTGCAACCTTGAAATTATAGCAAATGAGTAGGAGGAGACAGGAGCAGAGCCTCCCCCCCCCCACACATAATGTCACAGGGGTGCATCCTGTCTTTAACAAAACTCTGTGATGAACCATTCAGCAAACTGAATGAAAGGATCTTTCCACACATTGGCTCCTGATGAAAATGACCAAATCCCAATGAAGCTAAAATATTCTAAACCATTACAGAGTGCAACATTTACTAGTCTGATTTTGTCAAAAAGGCCCGAAGGAGAAATCCAAATAGTAGACAGCAAAATGCATGAAGTGCTTCACTAGACAAATTATAATAGTGATGTGGAAGTAAATAACTAAGAAAACACTATACATTACACAACAGAAAGTAGCTGGAGCAAGGCTCTGCATAACTCTAAGCTATTCCAGATTTTACAGTGTTCATCATTTTGCTTCATATTTTTGCACTGTTTATCATAAAATGTTTGATTTTCTGTCAAATCACTAAGAATTATATTGCGTTCACAATGGCAAGCATTAGATTTTCATCTTTATTATTCTTCAATAAAGTGTATGTTGATGTAAAACCAATTTCTATCAACCTTCTAAGTGAATTTCAGTAATAATTACAAAGCATCCCTGATATGGGACCTTTGTCCCACCCCCTCCATTTACTCCATCCCCCATTATTTTTAGCTTTCTCTAGAATTTTTCTGCAAAGAATTTTACATAACGTTTTCAATAGTAATTGCAATGCTGATGGTATTTCCAAAAATAAAAACTTGAGAAGAAAAAAAAATTATGAAACTAGAAAGTATGTATTGCGTGATTTTACCCATTGTTTAAATCCTGTTTAGTGTGCACTAAGTCCTAGCTCAGCATGATAAACTTACAAGAGCTTTCATTGTGAAGTTTATCAATTTCTTTTATGAGTAATATGTCTGCTTCAGTTCGTTACATCAAAGAGATACTGGCGCTTTCTCTTTCTTTCTTTGAATTAAAGGGGAAATTATCGGAGGCAGTAGGCAGGAATGACGTGGTTTCACAAGCTGCTATATATCTCTGAGGAATATGGATTATCAGGCTTTTTTTGTCCAGGATGATACCACTAAACTAACCACCTACCTTGACTTTCACTATGACTTGGTTTGTTACACTGTTGCTCTAGCCATATAAAACTACGTTTATGTTACTGCTTAGTAATGCATTGAGTTCAGTAATGACTAATGCTCCTATAAGAATTTTATTTACACCCTATTCAATAAGCCTACCACATTTAAATGAACAGAAGCTTAATAAAGTCACTTCATGCCTATCAGTTAGTATTTATTATATTTGATCAAAGCCATCTCATTTAGCAGAAAAAACACTAGCAACAGTTTGTTTAATGATTCTTAAGCCTGCCATGTTGGGGGGGGGGGCTTCACCTGCTCATCCTCTTTCTTAAAATAACCAGCTGCAAAGATACACTGCCAGTAGGGAAGTTAGAAAACTAGCATAATTAAAACTTCAATGAAATTAATTTTTTGGCAAAATAAATTTCTCCCACTGGTTGTGTTACATTTATTCAACAATTTACAGACTTTCATTCAGTTGTATCACATGTGCTTCCCTAACGGAATACAAAATTATCCATTTATTTGTAATCACTGTACATTCAAATTCAAAAAGGCCAACTAACAGATCAAATTGCTTTTGTACCTCTGGCACTTTCTTGCACTGTGCTGCATTTAACATACTTGCTCTGAGTAAAAATTCTCTCTGATTGATGACAATAAGGTACATTTTTCCCTTAATCAGAGAAGCAGAACCTCGTGCTACAGTTAAGCTGCCTACTATCAACATTTCATGTTTATGTGTGAATTTTAAAATAAATAAAGCTAAGACTGCTACAATATTCATTCACTTTGTGATGTCCTGTTTGTCTTATTTAGGGTTGTCTGGGAAGCTGACCCTATTATGGTAAGTGAAAGGCATTAAACAGAGGATTAGTTGTGGTTGAAATGCTAGTCAAGTGTGGGATGCACATGCATTCACATACATACAGCATAAACATTTAACGGCAGTTTAGAGAACCACAATTCACTTGCTAGCTTGTCATTATGTAGTGAAAGGAATTCAGAAACCACTGTAAAAATATTTTTATTAGTTGTAAAAATATGTGACTCTTATTCTGGCTTTTCTATAAGCAATTTATATGAAGCTCTCCTTTGTAAGGATCTTTTAACAAGATATAAGTATACAAATACCAACCACATTATAACACAGTGGCAGTTGTATTCATTTTGACAACCTGTTTTACTAATGGTAGACATGTACTCCATCTTTGACATGCGACCATTTCAAGGGCCAACCTTCAAAATGAAATCAACTCATCTATTTATTCTCAAACAGTTTTTTGTGTTTAGCCATAAATGCCAAATGAGGTATGATTTTACTTAAATTTTCATGTATAATTGTTGTTTCAGTCACATTAAATATGAATACTTTTTAAAGTGAATGATTTCCATGCATTGTTATTTATTTATTGTGTATTTATTGACATTTGTTACCGGGTAAGTACAAATGGGTAGTAGCCCATTTTCAAGGGGGGCCTGGGGAGAACATCTCCAAAGTATCACAAAACATTTTCAGAACAATAATAATAAACAATAAATAATTTTACAGTCTTTAAAATAATACAAAAAAACAACTATAGTTTAAATAATTATTTCAACTTAATTTGAAAACATTGGTTAAAAATAGATACAAGTTATTTGACAATGATTTAATAGTTACAGAAATTTTAGCCAGTTTATAGAGAAATTAAAGCTAAGTTAACATAATTCAAACAGGAACTGCAATATTAAGTGAGAGAAAAGCAGGCTTATTGTATACTTAGAGAGAAAGTTAGGGGAGAGAAATTAATAGAAGTATGGGAGTGAGTGAAGAAGGGAAATTAAGGGGATAAAAGGTATGAATAGGTATTTGTTCACATTTAGGGATACACTTTATCTTAGTGTTGAGCAATAACAGAGCCAGCTTTTTGCTGGGAAGTTTTTCAGAGTGGCTTTGAAGGTTGGGAGGGAGTGTATTGACCCGATGGATAGAGATAATGAACTCTAGGCCTTAGCAACATGGTATAAGTACATACAATGCCCATCAGATTTGATAGGTTTGTGGACAAACAGGAGTTTTTGGTCATTAAATCATAATGACTGACTGGGAACATATTTGTGTTGAATGTTATTTACTGCTGGACAAGCAGATGAATTCTGGATAATTGTGTAGGTGGTAAGAAGCTGTGTATATATGTTAGTTGATGGGGTAGGTATAATAGGCTTTTTAATGCTATAGAGTGGAGGATTCTGAAAGGAGCATTTGCTGCAAATTTAGTGACTTTGTTATGGCATTGTTTAAGTTTTGATTTTTGTGATGTCTAAAGGTTAGTAAGGTAGGAAAACCATAAAAATAGTGTGGGGAGGAGATAAGTAGTGGTAAGTGTAGCATTAGATGTGTTAGTGAGAAAGTATTAGGCTTTATAACACATTTCTTTTTTTTATGAGTTTCTCTTATGCAGCTTTTCATATGCGGGGCAAATTTAAGATGATCACTGACTGTCATCCCTAATAATTTGCTATGAGATGCGTTAAAATGGATCTACTTTGTTTGCGTGAAAATACGTTACATCGAACAAACAAGTAGATGCCCACTTGAGCGAAAGTGCATTTCAACAAAAGTGCACTTTTGTTGAAGTCTAGTCGCCGGATCAGCTGACTACAAAAAAAAACACACAGAAAACATGTTTTGCAGGGGACTAAACCCCCCCACTGCACCTCCCATGTGGGGAGCTGTGCCCCCCACATCCCCTTACTTAAATATACCAACTCTGAGATTGCACTAAAGCAAGGAAAATGGAATATCCCCATTCCACGCTGTATTGTGATGTCTGTACTTCATTTTTGAAGTTTTGGTACTTCGAACAATGGGGCTCGACCAAGTGGATTTCAAAGTACTGGAGCTTTGTACAAATAAAACAAACCCATTAAAACATACAACTGTGACTTTATTATGACCCAGTTGATCCAGGAATGACAGAATGACAATCAACCTAATTATTGGAGAAGCTGGCATTGGTGGAGACCTGCAGTGAGTGGCCAGTGTAGTGTTGCCCAACCCTAGGGTGAAGAATGGCAGCTCACACCACTGCAAAGTGGAGGGGGGTTCCTGTGCAAGTACAGTATAATGCCTGGGAATGAGCACCTACCATGAAGCATGTATGTGCTCCAGCAGGCACTGTGCAAGTGTAGAATTATGCATGCATGCTGAAAGGGTCCTGCACTGTGGATTTCTACTCACTGAGGCTGTTGGGGAGGAAGAATGTCGGCCACACAGAAAACCCAAATGGATGCCAGGATGGCAGTCTCCTATGACCACCTTGCTGCCCACATACAATAAGCAGGTCCTTTAGGTTATGGAGGGCTGAGAGTCAGTAGGCAATTGGAGAAAAAAATATAAGAAAAAAAATAATTCTTAGGAATATATTAATTTTTATCCTTTGATACCACCAAATGTAAGTATATTGTGAACATTTTATTTCTGTTTATATTCTAATTTGTGCATGTTTGTATGTATGTATGTATGTCTATACATATATATGTATGCAAATATTTAGTTGAAGATTTTATTGTAACTGACTGATTTGGAGGTCACGGAAACATGGATACCATGTTTTGAAATTCTTGGTGTGTTTCTAAATTCCCAGGGCTCATAATTGAGGTTCCTGAAGATAAATAATGAAGATATCATCTAAATTGTCCCCATCTCTGTATGCAGTTTATGTGTGATATGGAAGAAAGGCCTGTCAATCTACTTCCATTTCCTAATTAACTTGTAAACTCCATGGATGGTGGCAGCTGTTCACGGAGTTTCTGTAGAAGTCAGGTGTAATTCAAAAGCATGGTTAGACAAATGATACCTGCATTATTGATGAAAGGTTGGTATATTTAGCAAGTAAGGTAAGTAAGACTACACTATATCTATATTAAGTTTCATGGTACGTTACCTTATATACTTGTAGCATTTACTATGGGTGTCAGTTTGCACTGGCTATTCTGAAATTTCCCCTTTTATGCTGCAGAAATTTTCTCCATAGATCTTCCCTGTATCAGAGGTGCTGCATCAGAGATATTGAACTCAGTGATTTATACAGCAGAATCCCATGACACTGTTACTCTCTTCACCCAGTCAGACAAGCTTCCACATATTCGTATATGTATCTGGTCCAGAGTGCATACACCATAAATAAGATGTAGACATGAAAATGTGATATGGGCATTTACATCTTCATAGTCAATTAGAGTCTTTTAATCAGATACCTTGTTCATAGGTTCATAGGTTTCTACTTGGGTAACAACCCCTTCGGCCTTTCCATGCCTAGCTATTCTTCCCAAATATATCTGAAACATTTTGATACCCAAGGTTATTTTAGGTATATGTAGGCTTGGGCTTGAGAAGTCTAGCATTTACAAGCTGCCATTTTATATTAGAGAAATAAGTTGCAGACCAGGAGTAAATATCTGGTTACACATCAGGTGGTCCAAGTACGGAATGTACTCTGCTTCACATAAATGGCCTTTTCTAGTGAAGGGATAGTCTCTGAGACACAGACATGTTTCTCCAACATGCCCTATTAATGATACAGGAGAAGTTTAGGTAATTCTGCTGCTGTTTGTTTTCAAATGTGTGGCAGATCCAACAGAGCAGGATCAGAGGATGCTTATATGCCAGGTACAGATCACTTCCCAGCAGTGTGTAGATGACAGAGCACAGAGATTGGACTTTCAGGCAGTCTGCACACGATGTATCATTAATGCCCTATATTCTTATTGTGAGTCACCTCTATGGACATTCCAGGTGTTGTATAAAGCAGATCAGGTTCATACCAGTGGGGGCATTGTACTGAATGATTGGTCTAATGAGAGCAGAGTACAGTGGAACAATGACATCCCTGGACCTAGGTGTTAAACCCTTTCTTATAAGTTGTACAGCATAAAATGATGTCCTTACTACTGTAGACACATAATGGTTGAAGGCAACCATACATTTATTTAGAAGAAAACAAACCATATTAACTTGTTCCAAGTTACAAACATTATACATTACATGTATTCTTTTATACAACTATCATCAGTCCAGCGTTATATAAATTGTTCAGTTCCTGCCTTCCCTTAAACCTTACTCCTCTCCAAAACATTATTTTACAATTTCCATTTTTTTCTATGTAATTTGCTCCTCCCCTTTTCTGAGGATTCTTCGTCCAGATATTTTATCTGTTAAAACATTCAATACTTCAAATACAGTTGATTTAGATGTTAATTTCCATTTTATAGTAATTGTTTTTGGAACTCACCAGAATTAAACATAACAAAACCTTATTATGTCCAGGCAATTCAGATAATGTATCCCAGGTCAAAAAAATAATTTCCTAAGCTACACCCATTTGCTCACCCAATATTTCTGACAGAGTACTCAGCAGGGAATTTTTAAAGTCTGCCAACTCTTTACAATCTCAAAACATATGTTCCCAGTTACCCCTTTCAACTCCATCACATCTCTAGCATTGCCATCTACCTCAGGAAAAATTCTTTGGAGTCTGCCTTGGGTAGAACAATATATATGCAAAACTTCCAAGCAAAAATCCTACATTTTCCAAATGTATTGCCTATTTGGGAGGCACACATATGTCCTCCCATTATTTCCTTATAAACTGTTTATCCAGTCTCTCTTCCCAGTCTTTTATAATCTTCTCTGATTAGTTCCTATCATTATTGTGCAATATTTTATATGCCCTACTGATTATCCCCTTTATTAACAACAGCTTCTCTTCTAGATACAAGTAACAACTCTACAAGAGCAGGTCTTTCAGTTGGGATTCTTCTATCCCTTTCTGTCTATAATCTTAATCCCTGATAGGGAAGGCAAGCTCTAATTTGCAGTGCAAATTTCATCTTGGCCAATTCCCATTCTATTACCTTCCCCTCTCTAGTTATTTCCACCCAATACCTTGGGTCCTTTGCCATTTTCTCTAGTCAATTCCAGCCTTATATTGCCTGTTCTCTGCACCCCTAATTACAGTCATCCCTACTGGCAAAATAGCCTTTCTCCATTCTCATATTGGCTTAGTTCTTAAAATAATTTCTGCTGCTTTATAATATTCTGTATAGCTGTTGTTATTCTCCTTCAGGATCTGTATTCAAAAATCCCACCCTCTCCATATTTCTTGAATTCCTCCCACACACACACACACACACACACACACACACACACACACACACACACACACACACACACACACACACACACACACACATGCCTTTCCACTTTGAATTATAGCTTGATGCTTGTGTTAAGTATATGAGCCTTAACTGTGTAGTTCTAAAACATTCCTTCAAATCAGATAATCTTAAACTACCTTGTCTATTAGAAGGATCAACTTACCTCACTTGACTTTTGCCCTCTTGCCCTCCCAGATAAATTATTTATTAATTATTGTCCTCTGCTTGGTAAAAATATGCCTGACCTGTATATAAAACTAAAAGGACTAAAAACATTTTCCCTGCTTGTATCTTGGTGTACATATCCATAAACAAGAGCTTCTAGTTTTTTTTAGTTTTTGTATTATCTTTTGTTTAGTTTCTTCCCACATATCCTTAGCTGCCATAACAGAATCCCTTTTATTACATACTCCTAGGTAAATCATTTTTATCATGTCCCCTTAAATATGGGTATTGCTGAACCAATTCATGTGTGGGTAGAACTTTTAAAGCTATAGCCTTTGTTTTATCTTCATTAATTTTATATCCCAAAAAGACTTGAAACTGTCTTAGAATGTTCCATGGCACTGAGATGTCCTTTTCTGGTTTTATCAGGTACAAAATAATATCTTCTGTGAAAAATTCCAAGTTTTCTTCATTACCATATTAATTATAGCCTTGAATTTTTGAGTCCTTTATTTTCTTTGCCAATGTTTTAAACATAAAGCAAATAACAAGAAGGAAAGAGAACACACCTTCCTGGTTCAGGCACAACTTGTCAGAGAAGAACCCTCCTACTTTAATTTTTGCCTCTGATCCGTGAATATATCCTCCTTGTTACCCTAAATATTGTATCAGGGAATGCAAAACCTTCCATTGCCCTACTCACAAAATCCCAGTTTACTCTACTGAATGCTTTTTCTGCATCAAGACCCACCAACAACAGCAGTATTATCTTACATTCTACTTCCCTGTGGATCACCATTCTATTAATGTAGTTAAATGTTTGCCTCCCCTCCACAAAACCACATTGATCCATGTATATCAAGTTTGGCAATGCCTTTGCTATTCGTTTAGCTATTATAAACATAAACACTTTATAATTAAGATTTAAAATTGAAATGGGTCTATATGAAGCTAGTTCTGATGGTTCTTTGCCATCTTTAGGCATTACAGGTGCCACAGCTTTCTTCCAGGATGTTGGTGCTTCCCCTCCTTTTAAAATACTATTAAACAGAGCCTTCCAGATCGTTATCACTTATTTCCCTCCTAGCTTCCAAACTTCCATAGAAATACCATTAAATTCCTAGAGGCTTTCCTGCAGATTGATTATACACCATTATTTTTGTCTCAGCTCATCCTCTCTTAACTGCTAATTGTTGAGCCTCATTAACCTCTAACCTTGACATACTTAAGTCTTCCATAAATATTTCAATGGCTTCTCTGTCTTGATTTCTACATTTATCTGCTTTATACACATTTTCATAAAATTTCCAAAATATCTATAATACCTCTGCAGAATCCCTGGTTATTTTTTTCTTGTTATAGGCTCCCTAATTTTGGCAACGACCATTTCTACTTTCTGTTGCCTAAGTCATTGTCCTAAAATTTTCTGTGCTCTGTTATTATCAAAAACAGTTACCCAAAAATTGACATCAACCAGTCCCAAGAAAATCAACCATAGGCACCAGAAGCTGTTAATGACTGGGGGGGGGGGGGGTGGAGAGTGACAGGGACACTTAATGAACTAAAAAGGGTAATTTTTTTATAACTATTTGCTACCATAACATAAGTTCACTTGGAGGACATTTTAAGCTTAGTCCATTCCCTTTTGGTACTTGAATTAGCATTTTCCTGATTGATCTTAGCTATCCCCATGGCTGGTAACTGTATATTAGCCCTAGTGAGAACAACTGTGATCATACCATAGATAATTTAAGGGTGCCATGTAATGGATGCAGCATTTAGGAACTGCCTCTATCCATTAGTGGCATGAGGGGAAATCCTGGAGTACATTTTCTATTACCCATCCTTAGATCCAAGTTGCATTTGAATATGGATGGATGAGATTTGCTTTATTTTTATGGATAGTCTGTTCCGGAACAGTGGTAGCCTCTGTGATATATGTCCATCACTCCACAACATTCAATTTAGATACATGGACTGAGTATTTCTGATGCCATTTGACTTGTTGATTTATTGTTTGAACATTTTTCCAGTAGGCAATGAAGCAAAATGCATGCACCAGTAATGACAATACTGCCCTATTCAGAACATTTCTATGATAACAGTCTACTTTCACACACAATTGCATTTTAAATGTATTGTTTGAACATATTTCCAGTAGGCAATGAAGCAAAATGCGTGCACCAATAATGACAAAACTGCCCTATTCAGAGCATTTCCATGATAACAGCCTACTTCTACACACAATATATAAATACAGAATCACAGTAGTGTAAGCATGTTGCACAGCTTTTTGAACTTATTTTCAGTTGGGGGGGGGGGGGCAAAAGGCCAAAAACCAGGGACACATTTTAAACATTGCTTGCACAAAATGTTGTTACCACCATGCATTTCACTGCCAAGTCTTGAACCCAAAACACTGTGCATTACAGTCAGAGCAACATACCACTAAGCTAAACCAGCAGTTTCTTGAAAGACAGGAAGGCAAACTTAAATGGCTATCATATAATTTAGTGAATTCAGTTCTCACTTCTCACCATAGCTCTCAACCTCTTAGCACAAAAATACAGAACAAAGCCAATAATGGGGGACTACAGCCCCAAAATAGAGACACATTTCAAATACTGATTTTATAACCCTAGAAAATTGCTAGAATAAAAGGTTTTTTTTTACCACTCCTGCAAACCAGAAAGAATGGAACAAAAATGTGAAGCATAAATTCACAAGTGATGGTGGCTAGGGACTTTAACACACACACACACAAACACACACACACACACACACACACACACACACACACACACACACACACACACACACACACACACACACACACACACAAACTACAGTCCAGCAGCAGTGTACTCACTCTGATAAACAGACTCCTCCGGTAGCATTCTCCATTTCTGCTCCACTCTAGCATTCAGCTTCTGTCCGTTCCTCCGCTCCACTCTGCAATTACCTCCTGTCGTTCCTCCCCGCTCCACTCTGCAATTAACTTCTGTCATTCCTGCCCTACAGTCCAGACACAGCAAATCTGCTCCATTACAGGCTTCTGAAATAAATCCCTTCTGTTTCTGCAGCAACTTCTGAATATCCCGCTCGCAGCAAATCTGCTCCATTACAGGCTTCTGAAATAAATCCCTTCTGTTTCTGCAGCAGCATCTGAATATCCCGCCCGCAAAAAACAGCTGGAAATATGTACGCTAATGTCATCACGGTAGTTGGGAGGCACGGAAAATGAAAGTGACAGAGGTATGGATGCTCTGCAAAAGTGGGGGGGGCTCCTCCCCATGCTCTATGGTTCTGGCGCCCAAGAAATCAACTAATAATCAAAAACTGAAGGACTGCTTTTAAAGGGATTTCAAGAACCAAATATTCAAGTCCAAACATTTTTTTTATCTTTTATTGTTCTTCTATCACTATTGAAGCACCACTAGCAATTAGTATAAGTAGGTAATCCCCATTTCCTTTGTCTCTGATATTCTGCTGAATGCCCATCTTGAAATTTATTTATTTTATTTATTTATTTTATTTTACATTTGTTAACCGGGAAATTCTGACTGGACCAGGTCCATTTTCAGTGGAAGCCCAGGGAGAAAAGCCCTGGCATCAAGTTATACAAATACAGTGCATCCAACATAATACACAAAATAGGTTACATCATGTACCCTGAGCATAGTAATATAACAAGAAATTAGTAAAACACTCCAGGTAAAAGAAGATATAGAACATAGGTAAAAGAGAATGTCAGTTACAGTACATCCAACATAAAACACAAAACAGGTTTCATCATGTATGCTGAGCATAGTAATATAACAATAAATTAATAAAACACTCCAGGTAAAAGAAGATATAGAACATAGGTAAAAAGACAATGTCAGTTATACATTGGTAAGAGAAGAAAATATATCAAGTAAGATACTACAGTTAAAAGTACCCTTTCAGATGACTAAGCCTACAGGGGATCAGAGATCCAGCATGTGATCAGAGAGGAGTTTGGTGAGTTAATAATAGTGTGGGTAGGGTTATGTGATACAAGGGCATAACCAGGTACTAACAAGATGCGATTTGAGGGAGTTTTTGAATATGGATGTGGAGGGGGCAGTGGACATGGATAGGGGAAGAGAGTTCCTATTTCTGACAACATTGTGGGAGTAGAGTGCTTTTCCTGCATTATTGTTAGCCTTGGTGATGGAGAGGAGAGATTTTTCACTAGATCTTAGGTACGGGGTTTGCAGTATAGACAGTAAGTAGATTGGATAATAAGGGCTTTTTTTCAAGATATTTGAGAATAATTTTTTATCAAATTCACATACTCACTTCTTTCCAAATGTGTCTCCTGTAGCATTGCTACTTGTACTCTGCATTTCTTAATATAACTCTATGCCCTTACCTTTTTGTTTATACATGTAAGGCCATTCACATTTTAAAATAATGTGGATAGTGTAGTCATTATGATAAGACATTATTATTCCCACCTATTATATATCACAGCTTCTTTAAATGTCTGTTTCCAGCTTTTAAGTTACATGCAATTTCTTATTTATTTATTTATTTTATTTAACATTTGTTGACCAGGAAAGTCTGACTAGGCTCCACAGAGCTTGTTTTCAGTGGAGGCCCAAGGAGAAATGCTCCAGTCGCATGTCTTTAGAATGTGGGAAGAAATCGGAATACCCAGAGGAAACCCATGCAAATGCAGGGAGAACATGCAAACTCCACACATAAGGCACCCCAGCCGAGAATGAACTGGAGAACCTCTTGCTGTGAGGTGACAACATTAACCACTGCAGCACTGTGTTGCCCACATGTTTGTCAGGTTGATCTTTAATGCAGGTTTTTTTGTCATCTCAATTTAAACCAATGCCACATTTTACAAGTCTTTCTGTGTTACTGAAAACCCTCAAAACAAACAAACAAACACACCTCAGAATACCCACATAACCTATTATCTTAAAAAATACACAAAGCTATGTACATCTTCAAATAGTGAAGTTTAACCCTCCTAATAAGAACAACTGTTCCAAATTGACAGCTGCACCCACAGGCATTACCTAACCTAAAATTCAGGTTATCCATGCTAAGGCACATGTTACAGTCTGTGCTCCTACTTATACTAATTGCTCTCTGTTCTTGTCTTTTGTTTATTCCCCTCCCAGATGTAAAAGCAGTTTGTAGGCTTTCAGAAAACATTCCATTCTGAACTTAAGGAAAACGTGCACTGGCTATCTTTAAATAAAAGAAATTATATACTGTTCTAGTACATGGATTGAAGTATCTAGGTGCCAGGAAAGCTGCTATCTCGTATTCACTTTCAATAATTTCAAACAGTATTTTTACTATGTTGTTTACCCTTTTACAATTACCTCCAGAAGCAATGCCCAAAATTGTCAAGATTTATTGTCTGCATCTGTAGTCAGCTCATCTCCATGGAAACATAAGAACAGACTGTGCAGCTGCCCTCAACTGCAGACTTCTCCATTTACAATGAACATTTATTTGCTAAAGGAAAACATTTTATTACATTCTCAGTGTTCTCTTATTTTTAAAGCTCACATAATTACAAAAAATGTGTTATTAGATTGAGCTAAGGGCATTAATTCTGACATCCACATATGTAAAAGTAAGAGAAAATATCTCAACTCTACATATATTATAATCAGTGCACTTTTACACCCCTTCCCCAATGCAACAGACCAGGATTATGGCATATTACTGTAAATACTTTTGTGCAGCCTTTCTTCTCTCTTTACATTGCAATGTCTATATTTCTTAAAACAAAAAAGGGCAGCTTTTCTTCTCTCTTTACATTGCAATGTCTATATTTCTTAAAACAAAAAAGAGAAAAAATCTTTACTTTAACATCTTTATTACATACCACAATCACTGAAAATGCTTTACTATAACATGCAATTAATTTTATTATTTTATTTTTATTTATTTTATTTTACATTTGTTTACCGGGATAGTCTGACTGGACACAGGTTCATTTACAGTGGAGGCCCGGGGAGAAAAGCTCCATACATTTTAGTTCTAGTTTACAATGTGTTCACAACTCAAATATTCAGACATAGATTCTGTACAATTTCTGATACTTTCAGAAACATTTCAATAAGTTCAATCCTCAGATGATCAGACATATATTATGTACAATTTATGATAAGTTCAGCACATCAAATGTTCAGTTATAGATTATGTATAATTCACAATAAAGTTCAGCAGATTGAAATAAATTGTACATTGTCAACACAATACACTATATATATCAGACAGTGAGAGTAGAAATTGTGGTTAAGAGATATGTTTGAATGTTATGTGATGCATGGGCATATCCATTTATTCATGAGGTGGGCTTTTAGAGAGTTTTTAAAGATATTGGGTGATGTAGCTGAGGTAAGGTTAGGGGGAAGGTTATTCCAGTTTCTTGCTATGCTATGAGAGAATAGTGCTTGTCCTGCATAGTTGTTGGCTTTGGTGATAGTTAGTAGTATTTTTCCTGAAGAGCGTAGGGGACTATTTGATGTGTGCTTGGCTGCTAACTGAATAAGAGATGGGGTTTTGAGTGGATAGTTCAAAACATTGTAGGCAATTGTTAGTTGATGATAATTAATTAGTTGGGGTAGTTCTAGCCATTGCAGTTTACGTAGTGCAGGACAATGGTGTGATTTGTAGTTGTATTTAGAAACAAATTTGGTGATTTTATTGTAGCATGACTGGAGTTGTTCAAGGTCCTGTTTTCTTATGTGTGTAAGGATTGGAGTGGTGTACATTAGAGTAGATAGAAGGTGTGTTTGGGCAAGTGTTATGTGTGCTTGGTCAGTTAGGAATTTTCTTTGTCTATATAGTGTTCCCAATTTTTTGTGGACTTTCTTTATGGTTTGTGCTATATGTACATCAAACAGTAGTTTGTTGTCTATTTCCATGCCAAGGAGTTTGGTATGGTTTGTGGGTAGAATGTAGGTACCATTTTTGGCAGTGATTGTAAAAGGTTGGTTGATAGATTTAGGTTTGTTAAGTATGAAAATGAGTAGTTTGGTTTTGTTGGGATTAAGGATTAGTTGTATCTGGGTAATCCAGTTTTCTATGGAGGTGAAGGTGTCTTGAGTAAGTTTTTGAAGGGTTGTGAGTGATGGTGCTGAGCAGATGAGTGTGGAGTCATCTGTGTATTGAATGAGTGAGGCATTTTGGGTGTAGGTCTGGAGGCTGTTAGTGAAAATGGAAAAAAGTAGTGGTCCTAATATTAAACCCTGTGGGACACCTATGGTTGTAGATAGTAGTGGTGATAGTGTATTCTGCCACTGAACAGACTGCTGTCTATCTGATAAGTAGCATTTAAACCATGCAATAGTGGAAGGGGAAAAGCATAGGGAGGACATGGAGTCCAGTAGCATGGTGAGTGACACCATGTCAAATGCCTTTTATAAGTCAAGAAATAATGCTGATACAAAATTGTTGTTGTTTCTGTGATGGTTCACTATGTTTGTAAAGGTTAGAAGAGCGGTAGTGGTGTTATGGTGTTGGAAGCCGTGTTGAGTGGGTGACAGCAGGTTGTTAGAGTTTAGGAATTGTACAATTTGGAAGTGTATACATCTTTCAAGTATTTTGGATAATGGGGATAGGATGGCTATTGGTCGGTAGTTGGAGAACTCATAACAGTTTCCTCCTTTGTGGAAAGGGATGATTTTAGATATTTTCCATAGTTTAGAGATGTAGGCTTCCTGTATGGAGCAGTTTATTAGGATGGATATTGGGTATGAGAGTGAGTCAGCTGTCATTTTTAGGTAGTCAGCAGGTAGGTTGTCAGCAGCAAGGGTGGTGGGTTTGAGTTTTTGTAGGAGTTTCTTAATAGTACTGGTGGGGACAGGAGAGAGTGTGAGAGAGGAGATGTTGTTAAGGGGCTTGCTAGGTGGGGTTGTGTGGTAGGTTTTGGGGATCTGAGAGGACAGTGATAGAATTGATTGAGTGAAGTGTTGGTTAAATTGGGATGCAATGTCTGTAGTGTTATTATTGGTGGTGGGAGTTGGGGTGGATATTTTTCCAGGGTTAAGTAGGGAGTTGATGGAATTCCAGAATTTTTGTGGGTCTCTTGTGTGCTTGGTTTGGCTGGTGAGGAAATAGTTTTGTTTATCGAGTATGGTTTGTCTTTTTGCTTGGTTTTTTAGTTTTTGGTAATTTTGTTTGGTTAGGTTGGTATTGTCTTTTTTCCAGGATCTCCATGCTCTATCTCTGGCTTTTAATAGGGCTCTTGTGTCCCTACTTAGCCATGGAGCATAGTTTGACTTGACTCTGATCTTTTTAATGGGTGCAGCTGAGTTGAGGATGCTAGTGAAAGTGTTGTTGAAGTAGTCTACGGCTTGGTCTAAGTCTAGTGTTAGTAGTGGATTCCAATTACAGTGTTTTAGGGTGTGGTTTAGTTCCTGTGTATTTAGTTTTCTATTATCTCTGACTTGTCTAAAGATAATTGGGTTGGTTATGTTGGAGCGTTTTCGCAGGAGGAATGTAGGGAGGTGGTCACTCAGGGTGTCTGGTAGACATCCAGTGTGATAGTAATGTTTTGGGTAGTTTACTAGTGTCCAGTCTAAGATCGATTGTTTGTGTGACCTTTTATAGGTTCATAGGTTCATAGGTTCATACTAGGCTATCTGCCCTAGGGCATTTATAAGCCTAGCCAGAATGTGGTTGGCATTCACCACCCATTTTAAATGTATTTTTCTATGCCCTTTTTCGAGGTTAGTATACTGTGCCTCTGTCTAACAGTGACACAGAAGTGATACCCGGGGTAAACCTACAATCTCCCATCCACTCATCAAGATTCCTCTTGAAGAGAGTCAATGAGGGACTCTGCCTAACCTGGACTGGGATTTTATTCCAGAGTGAAGGGAGCCTCTGGGTTATGAATCTGTCCCTCCAGCATGTCCTATTTATTTCAGTGCTGAGGTTCAAGTCTCTCGAGCCGAGCTCGATGGGATTTGGATTTTCTGAGGTGCAGCATGTCCATTAATTCCGGGTTGGACATGGCTTTATACGTCAGGCACAGATCGCCTCTGAACAGGCGGTATGCCACTGAGTAGAGCTGGAGTTTCTTTAACTGGGCAGCATATGGCATCTGTTTGAGCCCTTTGATCCTCTTGGTGAGGTACTTTTGGGGTCTTTCCAGTTGCTGCAGGTGTCTGGTAAGGTACATCCCAAAAGGGGCATTGTACTCAATTATGGGCCTGATGAGGGATTAGTAAAGAGGCAAGATGACCTCCCCTGATCTAGATGTGAATCCCTTCATGATTAGGTGGGCTATATAAAATGTTTTTCTAACCACTTTGGCCACGTGGTTGTCAAATGAGAGATTGCTATCAACTTGGGTCCCCAGGTCCCTAATTACTTCTTCTGTACTTAATGGATTACCACCTATGTGGTAATTTGTGGGCACTTTGTTTTTGCCAAAGGGGATGACTATACACTTTTTGGCATTTAGCTTGAGGCCATGGCTCTGGCACCAGTTGTCTGTTTCTATGAGGCCCTTTTGGAGGATGCTTGTGTCGGCTGGAGAGTCGATTATGGCACCCAGTTTGCAGTCATCTGCGAACTTGGTCAGCCACAGTCCTTCCATGTTGGCCTGTACCTCCGAAATATATACCGAACAAGAGAGGTCCCAGGACTGAGCCTTGTGGGACACCACTTGTAATTGGTTTGGAGTCTGACATGGCTCCAGCAATTCTAACCATGTGGGTTCTGTCCTTGAGCCAGTTTGCAATCCATCTAGTGACATAGGGGTTTATATTTAAGCTGGTGAGCTTATCTATAATGCCCGAGTGGGGTATTGTATTGAAGGCTTTGCGAGGTCCAGGTAGGCTGTGTGGACCACCTTCCCCTCGTTAATGGCCTTGGTGACTGTTTCAAAGAAATCAACCAGGTTTAAGAGGCAGGATCTGCCCTTAACAAAGCCGAACTGGGTAGGATCCAGTGTCTGTAGGTCCCCAGTATCTTTATTTATGAGGTCCATGATGATCCTTTCCATAGCTTTGCAGACCAAGCTAGTCAGGCTTATGGGGCGATAGTTTCCAGGATCTGTTGAGGCACCACCTTTATGGAGAGGGACCACTGATGCTGTATGCCACTCTTTGGGCACATATCCTGTAGTAAGGCTGAGATTCAACAGTAGTTTTATGTTTGGGTTTAGCTCTTCTTTGTCTACTCTAGTAGGTTCTTGAATGAGCTGGGTAAAGCCAAAGAGATTAATATGGTTGGTGGGGTTGTTGGAGTTGCAGGCTAACCAGTTTGTGTTCAAATCACCTAAGAGAATGGTTTCATTGGGAAGTTTGACTGAGATCCATTGTAAGAATTCTTCTATGGTGGTAGAGTTGTTGCCTGGGGGGATGTAAGTACAGATTATGTTGATTTTTTTGGAATTGTTTATGGCTAGGGTTGAGATTATGGTTTCTGTGTTTTAAAATGCTGGGGGTGGGATATCAAGGGGTTTTACTTTGAGTGTGTTTTTAAAGAGTATGGCTACTCCTCCTCCCTTTTTGTTTGGCCTGTCCTGCCTTATAATGTTATATCCTGGTGGTAGAATTTCTTCATTTTGGATGGTGGGTTTTAGCCAGGTTCAGTGATAGTTAATATACCATGAAATGTTTTATAATGATATTCTTAAGAGCAAAAATTGTTTAGCTTACAGTTTCTTTTCTTTTTATTCCTTTTAAGTGATCTACCAAACATTAATGAAATGATTCCAAACATTAATGGAATGAAGTAGGGTATATGCCATTCAGTCCCACCGCAAGTTTAACAAAGTAAACAAAAGTCCAATCTTTCTCAGCCATTTTTTTGTATAATTCACAAATATGATAGATGCTTTATAATCTCATATTTATTCACTAATTTCATTATTTTTGGTCGTCTTCCTGCTTATTTCCATCTTCCAACTCCAGACTCCAATTCAAGTCCAGGGTATTCCCCATTCTTCTAGCCAACTCCTGTGCTTTTTTTCCATTTCTCAAGCATTTATCTTTGGAGCACTGGAACATGTTTCACTGTCAAAGTCTCTCTATGAGGTTTGCTATTGGAAGAATGAGAAACAGACTGTTCTGTCTGTTGGCTCACTTTTTGTTGAACAAACTTTTGTATTTCCTGATTCAAAAATGAATTTGATCCTCCAGGAAAAAATATTCTGAATCCAGATGTATACAGAACATCTCCTGCTCTCTCATCATTCTCTAACTACTGTGATACAATTGTTTCTCTTCTGCCTATTGTACAGTAAATAATCATTTTCCACAAACTCTCTACTTCTCTAATTTTTAATATGTTGCCCTTCTGCCACAGTGTTATCAGGATAGGCTCTTTCTGCTAGTATGCTTGCATCTTTACCAATACAGGTCTTGGCTGCTTTCTCATGGCCAGGTTTGGAGCATAGACATCATGTGCCATTTTGATTAACAAATCCTGCTGTAGAATACCAGTACAGTTGCTTATTTGTGCTTTTATAAAATTAATGCATAGGTTCATAAGTTCAAAGGTAAGTAGTAATCTCGCTGCAGTTGCAAGTCTTTTTAAGCACAGCCAGTTTGTCTTTTTGTGCTCAAAATAACCTATCCTATTTTATTATAGATTGGCCTAACTCATCCCTTAGTCATTAATTATATATTACCCCTAATGAGAATAACTGGAATTATACTACTGATAATTTGAAGGTGCATATGTTTGGGAATAAAACATTTAGAAGCTGTCCTGGGGTAAATTTTCTGTTTCCCATCCATAGATCTAAGTTGCACTCAATGATGGACAGAAATGAACTTTGTTTTAGATGGATGGGGAATCTGTTCCACAGCAGCAGTATCCTTTGTGAGATATACCTGTCCCTTCAAACTGTTCTTTTGATATTGCAGAAGAGGTTTAGATACCTAGTATTTCTGATGTCATTTGACTTGTTGATGTTAAGTAAATCCATAAGTAATGGGTTGGAGGATGCCTTGTATGCCAGACACAGGTCACTTATTAACAGTCTGTAGGATCGGTTCATGTAGGACATGTTCCTTCTTGTTTCTATGGTACAGCAGACAATCCTATGTTTTCTCTGCATACTCTGTCCTTTAACCAAACCATTTTTTGAAACAGCTGCTTTTGAACAGTCTCATACTCATCCAGCCTTTTATTCACTTTGACCACTGATTTTTGCAGTTTTATCAGTTCTCTAGAATAGCTGTTTAAAGCTCCTTCTGTTTTTTTTCCAGCCTTTTGTTATTTGAGTTGATATACTCCTTCAATGTTTCTTTTATTTTAATCAACTCTGAGCACATCTGATTTATTTTTTCCTTTAAATTATTGGAAGCCATGTCTTGCAACTCCTGCAAGTATGGCAGGTGCATGGCCCCAAATTACCAAGCCCACAAAAAAAACACAGGCCAGCACTCAAAGGCAAAGGTGTGCGCAAGCAAAATATAATTTATTAAAGCATATTAAGGAAAGACAAACCGGTTTCGGCCCAGTTATTAAGCCTTCTTCAGTGTAAAGTTAAAATCACAAAAACAAGTCTTTTATGCTTAATGATCATCACATGATAAAGAAAGAGCCCCCATGGTTGGTTGGTTATAAATGTTCATTAAGTCCTGGGGAATAATCCTTCCAGCTTGATAATCTACTTATTTTCTTTTTTATTAAGCATGCCAAGCCAATCAATTTTATTAGCCCAGTCCCTACTTATCCTGTCAATAATGGTGAACCTAAAAGATGCAGTAGAATGGGTCAAGGAGTGTTTATATAATGCATTACTGGGTTTCTTTAGTCTAACATCACTAAGATGCTCAGATATTCTTATCCTGACAGGGCGAGAGGTCTGTCCTATATAAAAAGCAGATGCCGAAGCCAAGAGACAATTGAACAATGGCAGATACTATATGCACATGCCCTTGGATCCTGGTCTGAGATTCAAACAGGAAATTGATCAGTATCTTTTGTTGTGAAGGATGAAGGGATTATTTCCCTATCTACTATATACCATCTTACTGTCCCTGATCCTAGGCATCAAGTTTTATATTTGTTACCGAAAATCCATAAGAATCTACAGGACCCCCTGGGAAGACCAATTGTTTCTTGGTTGGCATGACATGCTTAATAAAAAAGAAAATAAGCAGATTATCAAGCTGGGAGGATTATTCCCCTGGGACTTAATGAACGTTTATAACCAACCAACCATGGGGACTCTTTCTTTATCATGTAATGATCAGTAAGCATAAAAGGCTTGTTTTTGTGATTTTATCTTTACACTGAAGAAGGCTTAATAACTGGGCCAAAACCGGTATACATTGCCTTGATATGCTTTAATAAATTATATTTTGCTTGTGCACACCTTTTGCCTTTGAGTGCTGGCCTGTGTGTTTTTTGAAGCCATGTCTTGCACTAAAGCTGGAGCTTGAACTGATTTTTGTTGAACAGCTGCAAGATTCTTCATAGTCAATGTTTTCTTTTCATCTTTTCTAGCTGATGTTCATTCAGCTCTCTAAGTTTCTTCTTTGCTAGCATCTGTGCAGTATACTTACTAGCCAGTAACTGAATTTTATTAAAACTGGCAGAATTACTAACCCATATGTCGTAGTCACATTTTTCAGATGAGGAGAGCTGAAGTCAAGCTGTCATCAGTATGCAGCCATCTTGGAAGTCCATGATGGAAAGTTATCTTGCTAGATATTGCACTTTCTAAGTATTGCCAAGATTTTCTTTCTTCTGCTCTCCAACCTATTGCTGTTGGTATTCCATCTAGTAGTTTGTTTCTGAGATTATCGTCTGCTTATTTTGGGTAGTTCACTTTAGAGCAGTTCTTAAAAGTTACTGGGTTAGCTGGGGTGAAGGGTTTTACTTTTACTTTTACTTTAAAGGAAACAGCTTTATGGTCCAATCTGGCCAGAGAGGTTGTAACAATAGAGGGGTATAACACTGTTCATGTTTGTGATGACCAGGTCCAGAATGTTAGCCATAAGTGGGCATAT